>NW_015539980.1:654644-660762 GCF_001515605.1 Sinocyclocheilus anshuiensis
ACACACACACACACACACACACACACAAGTAGAGAGATATTTAAGAGGGTTTATTCTCCTAATAACTCGAATTTCATGTTGCAGAAAAATGTGTTTAGAAATTGTGTATGGACTCTTGTTCTTGTTCCAAGTTAGCTTCCTGTCCACTGATTTTTGCCTCTCACAAAAGCCACAAAGCCTTCCAAGAAGACAGTAAAGGCTCATGTCATGCTTGAGCTTTAGTTAGGCTGAAACTTGAAAGTTAAGTTGCACGACATAAATGCAATGTTTAGGTATTGTTATTATTTTTATTACTATTATTTTGATTTATGCCTTAGTTTTAGGTTTATACTATTTACCTTTTTTAAAGTAATGTGAAATAGATTTTTATATTTCTTGATTTATGCCTTAGTTTTAGGTTGTAATGTTTACATTTTTTTAAACTGAAATAGATTTTTGTATTTTTATTTTATTTATTTTTATTGATATATTTGTATTTGCATTTTGAAGTTTGTACTGTTTACCTTTTTTAAAGTAATGTGAAATTGATTTTTGTATTTGTATTGATTTCATTTTTTTATTTATATTTTTATTTTACTTATTTTTTATTGATATATTTGTATTTGCATTTTGAACATAATTTGGCAATTAAGTGCATTAAATGGGTATCGTTTTAACGGTAATTAATGTATGCAATTTCAGCAATAAAAATATTTATTTTTCTATAAAGAAAACAAATTAGTTGTTTATTTTAAGAGACCTATCTTATTTTCTCTTGTGTATCTAGTATTGCTCTTTAATAAAGAAAAGTGACTTCTTATCCGATTACTCGATTAATCGATGGAATAATTTGGTAGAATACTCGATTACTAAAATAATCGATAGCTACAGCCCTAGAAGTTTCATTTTTTGGTGAACTAACCCTTTAAGTCTATAATTCACAAATTACCTCAAAGCCATACACAGCGATTCCTTTGTTTTTTCCTGTGCTCAAACCTGGCAATCTAGTTTATGCATTCAGCAAATTAACTTTGTGTTGGGCGATGGACCTTGTTGAGAAACCAAATACTACATTGCCGATCTGGAGCCATCTCCATTCATGTCACCCATCCACGTTTGTACAAGTGTCTTTATCGATTATTTTAGTAATCGAGTATTCTACCGATTATTCCATCGAAAACAATTTTTTTTTTTTTTATTCCAACACCTATGAGAGCTTGAAGGCAGTGTTAGAGCAGAGGTGGAACTGAACTCTAGTTGGATGACTTAGAAGCTCAATATAAAGCTGCGGTTTACAGAAGGATTGTGTCTCTTACATCTAAAAGAAGTGGCAGACGAGTGATTCTCTGCATGGGTAAGATGAGGAAGGAGATCATGGGCAAACCTCCACACGCTTCACTGCCTTCAATCTGCTTCAGAGTTTCTCGAAACGCATTGTTATTTGACCTAAAACACAAAAAAAAGAACCATATGTCACACTGAATTCCTATTAACAACTGTTTTCCAATCAAAAGTGCTTTGTTAGCATCCGTTCATTATCGTTTTATCGTATGGGTGCTTACTGTAGTTTCTGGAGCGTTCTCTGCTGGAAGGTCTCATTGGAGCAGTACACAATGTACGGCTTGAAATGTTGAGTCGCATATTTATTCACTGTATCACTGATGTCCTTGATCACAGGGTGTTTTTGGTGACGTGTATCCAGATCCTCAAAAAACCTAAGAAACATTAGATATAGTAGCCTATGTGTGGTCATTATATGCCAAGTGTTGCAAACAATCTCTAATTTAATTCCACATTTAAAAATAAAAAAGTTAAATGATCAATATAGTGGAAATGCATCTGATTATTTCTTCAGGTAACTGACAAAAGGAAATACTAGGATGTGTGAACAGCGCCATCTGACTAGAACCAGACCACCAGGGGGCGCAAAAGCCTCACTTTTCGTTTTACTGTTTGGGGAAACGCTCCAGCATTTTAAAATAAAAAGATACAAATGAAAGGCATCTTTCATATCTATAATTTTCTGGACTGTCACTAGTTGTCACTCACGGTTATGGTGTGATTTTTGGTGATTTCAATTATATTTTGACCACTATAATAGAACGTCTCTGGTTTCTATTTCTGAAATCTGGTCTCCTTGGTTTGAGAAAAATGGATTTCTCCTACCGCTGGTCAACTTTAACACCTCAGCTTCACTTATTATTTGCCTCTATTTTCAGTATGGCAAATACTCTTAAGGTAACACAAATACAAAGATTCATTTTACCCATCTATATGCAAGAGACTTTCTCCATAAGCTCCTATCAAACAGAAGGTTTCGAGTCTGTTATTTCTCAGCCCTAACGGCAACTCCCAGACTGGAAGGCCTCACTCCCACAATCCAGCTAATTTAATGCGCTTGTTTCATAAACAAGACCAAACCGCATGACACAACATGCTCTGAAAACTTTAGCATCTCTTAGAATCACTTCACTTTAGCCTGTTTTAGAGCCACAGCACTGAATGTCTTCAGAAGAATCACGCATTCACAGTTTCTGAGAAACAGGTATAAAGTTGCATTGGAAATGTGTGAAAGACCTTTTTATGTGTGAAACATGAATCCAGGCTGCGACAAGCTGCTTAACCAGTTTAACCAGCGAGTCTGAACACGTTCAGCCGTGCAGATACTGCAGTCACGTCTGCTGGAAACTCCTGCGTGAGCCTAGATCCAGCTTTTGAATTACCTGTATTAAATCTGGCTCAGAAAGAAGCTGAACCCGTAATTCCAGTATTAATGATACACTATACACAGTAGTTTTCTAGCTGCATCTGTCATGCATGATACAGCACTCATTGAGCACCAAATGACTTCATGTACGGAGTAAATAAAATGGAATTATTATTATTACTGGCCAGCTGCAGTGTTGCCAAGTCTACAAATTTCCCGCAGAATTGGGCTACTTGGTTGTTTTTTTAGTCCGTGGGTTGAAGGGAACCCTGGAAAAAGATATTGACTGAGGAAGACACCCCGGAACATGACTTTAGAGCACTTTTTAAAACCAGTTTCCCCTGGAAAGCGATTGGGCTGGTTTTGTTACACAGACCTGGCAACCCTGACCAGTTGGCTGATAACTTTGTTAGGAGATGCAACATGATACATGATTTAACTTGCAAGAACAATAGTGTAATTTATACACTATTTTTATTTATTAACAAATAAATCACACTATAATAGATTTGCATACTTTAACTACTTTCTAATATGGGTCAGACTACATGTTGTGCTCCATGGCATTCACACATATGCAAATGCTGGAGACCAGAAACGTAAGCTTATGCAAAGCTGATTCACATTTTGTTGCCTTCCAGAGTTCAAGTTCGGTGAACTCTGACCTGTGAATTCATATCACGTGAAGATTAATAGAAGATTAATTGTGGTGTGAGCTCTTAGCTGAATTAAAAGCACAGAAACTTTACAGCTGTACGTTTGTATCATTGCAGAAAGTGTAGACTGTATATTTTTTGTTTTGCATTTATTATTGTTTGTCATATGGTGAGTTTGTTTTTAAAAAGATGATGCAGAGTGTGAGGTCATATCAAGGATCATTGCGGTGTCCAGAGAAATTTAGTGCGCTCAAAGTCTTGTGTGACCAACATGCTTAAAAAAATAATAGTGATTCATGGTGATTTGATATATACTGCATATGCACAGAAAGCTGATTTTCGCAAAACTGGATCACACATCATTCACAAAGTTCTGCCCTTTCTTTGTATAATCTCCAGTTGTTTATGAAACGGATAATAGGCAAATTAGATTGTTTCAGCTATCAATAAGAGCGACTCTGCTTGCCATATTTTACAATGTTTACATCCATTTCCCAGAATTTCAACAGAAATATGCATAACTAATGCTTTTCCCTCATTAACTATACAGTGTGTGTGGCCTCACCACTTCTGAAAACTCACTAAAATATATTTTCTAGATTTCATTTATCAAGGGTTGCCATATTATGATCCACATTAGAATTTATAACATAAGCGAAAGTTTGTACCGTTTGCTGATGTCCTGGATGACAGATATGTTGGAGAACAGATGATGGTGTTCGGTTGTTGTCATGGTCTTTTTCAAATCTGCACTGTCTTTAAAATGAGTCACCAGGATACTTAAACTGTGCTGGTAGGAATATTCTGATGTGATGATTTCAAAGATGGCCTGCACACACACACACAAAAATAATAATAATAATAAAAGTCACTTGTAGTGTATCAAACAGGTACAAACAGGTTCTTCTTCAAATGCACAGTGTGACATGTAGAAGTGATCTGAACTTGTTACAGAAAAAACCCTCTTATTACTTGAGCCCACTCTTAAAACAGCCTTAAAGCTGCAGTCCGTAACTTTTGGCGCTCTAGCGCAGTGTTTCTCAACCAGGGGTCCGTGGACCCCTAGTGGTCCTTGACATAAGGCACACACAAAAATAATAATAATAATAAAAGTCACTTGTAGTGTATCAAACAGGTACAAACAGGTTCTTCTTCAAATGCACAGTGTGACATGTAGAAGTGATCTGAACTTGTTACAGAGAAACCCTCTTATTACTTGAGCCCACTCTTAAAACAGCCTTAAAGCTGCAGTCCGTAACTTTTGGCGCTCTAGCGCAGTGTTTCTCAACCAGGGGTCCGTGGACCCCTAGTGGTCCTTGACGTAAGGTCAGGGGGTCCATATAAAGTATGAATTTTTGTATAAATTGTATATTTTGACATGACATGTTCCCATGAAAGAAAAATCCAATATAGCTGATGATATGGCCAAATACTGGACAAGTCAGCTAACTTGAACTATACTTGACTGCATTTGGTCCTCACAAAGACACAAATGATACGAGTCAATTTTGTTCTGGGGGTCCTTGAGGATGGTTCTGAATTGGACTGGGGTCCGGTACGCCAAAAATGTTGAGATTCACTAGCGGTTAATAAACAGAACTGTGTGCGTCTTGCGGAAGAACATTGTAGACGGAGCTACTTCTCTCTGTTTATGTCTATGGCGAATCACGCAGGTACTGGGCTACTCCGCAGCGGTACCTACCCGAACCAGTCTAAAATAGTCAGAATATAAACACTTATCATAGGGGTACTGTAGTGATTCTGGATAAGCCAAAAACACGGTTTGGAAAATGGATTCATGGTGTACTCGATTATTATAAAAATTTAGTAAATTCTGAAAAAAAATAAAATAAATACAGACTGCAGCTTTAAAGATGCCAGAAACCAACACACTGATTTAAAGAACATAGGGTGTAGTAACATCAAGAACTTTTCAAGTCGGCAACTCGAAAACCCTAAAGTATAGGCTATATGTATAGTATATGATATATAAAACGAAACCAAAACACTAATCTGAAGAAACTTCAATGTGACATCAAGAACTATGTAAGACCAAGACCAAGATGAAGAAACACTGCCTTATTAGTCAATGGTTGTCCAAGAGTTAACTGTGTGCTAATGTACAGTTCTGTTAGGCATGCATTAACATTTCTCGAACATAAAGTTAGTTATTTAAACAATTAATCTTTGGCACACAAGCTGTTCCACCCCTTCTGTGCTTGAATGCACCTCAGGTCATGTGGCTTCAGGAGAAGTGCGCCATTACTTTTCTAAGAGTCAGACTTGTAATCGATGAAAGCGCACAGACTTACATTGTAGGACGAATCGAACCATATGTTGAGACCACAATATCATATGCAGTATATCTATAAGAACTATCAGAGATCTGCTGTGCTTCTCTTTCTCTCCTGAAAATACCTTTTGTTTCAGAAAATCAGGAATTATAAGACATGCTTTAAAGTTCAAACACACTTTAGGAATGAATGGCCTTTCCATGAAAATCCACAATACAGCCTCATTTAAAGCAGCAGGTGGAACAAATGATCAACTAAGAGTCAGATGTCTGGGTGTGTCTGTGTGTGAGTGTGCACAAAGTGAACTTTAGTATTTACACAGCCATTTGAGTGCACTCATATCAACACTACAGCCATCTGACAATGACTACATGAAAGGACGTCATAGACTAGTGCCAGTCTGACATATATATGCAATGAATCTAGATCAGTGGTTCCCAACACTGGTCCTGGAGGCACCCCAACACTGCACATTTTGCATG
>NW_015539980.1:660929-687312 GCF_001515605.1 Sinocyclocheilus anshuiensis
TGAATCAGGTGTGTTTGATTAAGGAGACATGCAAAACATGCAGTGTTGGGGTGCCTCCAGGACCAGGGTTGGGAACCACTGATCTAGAATATAAGAAAGTTTGCTTTTTTGAATTAAATCACAAAAAATAAAGAACTTTTCCATGATATTCAAATTTTTTGAGATGCCCGTTTGTGTGTGTGTGTGTGTGTGTGTGTGTATATATATATATATATATATATTAGATTATACAGTATATACAGGTATATGGTAATATTGTGAAATATTATTACAATTTATAGTAACTTTTCTATTTGAATATATTCTAAAATGTCATTTATTTCTGTGATGCAAGCTGAATTTTCAGTAGCCATTACTGCAGTGTGACATAGAACACACATTCAGAAATCATTCTGATACACTGCTAATAACAACTATTACTAATATTTGAGCAGCAAATCAACATATCGGAATGACTTGAGTTTTGCTACATAATAAATATACTACATTTTATTATAATAAACATAATATTAAATTAAATTAAAATATGGAAGTTATTTTAAATTGCAATATTTTACAATATTACTGTTTTTTATTGCACTTTTTTAATCAATAAATGTAGCCTTGATGAGCATAAGAGACCTGAAATAGACTCACTTCTTGTCTTTTGCGTTCTTCAGGGGAGATGATATCCAAAATGCCCAAATCTTTCACCTAAGTTTGAAATAAAACAATAAATGTACTTATTAAGAATCAGCAACACTCTTTTATAAATATTAACCTATTTCTATTTAATACATGTGTTTTGTTTTACATTTAAATTAATAATTTAATGCAATACATGCACTGCATCTATGTCCCAAGTTAAAACAAATCATAAAACTGTTTCTCTGAAGTCTCTAAATGTTTTATGCTAATGCAGGTATTTCACAGCTCTGACACTTCTCCCCTCTCAGAGGTTTCAGCCACAGCTCGATCTCAAGCGAGTGGCCCTTCAGCAGGGATTTGGTCCTCTTCACCTGTTGCAGTTGACTCCATGTCATGTACGCTGCTCTGTAGTTCTTCACCACGATGCCCTGATCCTCCTCCAGTGGCTCGGTCGGGGAGAACTCATCGTCCTCTGTGCTCAGGCTGCTGGCGTTCAGGCCTCGCTCCTTGATCTCCTGGTAAAACCGCGGCTCTGTAAGAAGATAATGAACAACTTTCAACCCGCTGCAGCTCGTATAGTATCACTTTTTAAGTTTCTGGCCTTAGAAGTTCTACAACAATTATTGAAGGAATAACAATCCATCTCACTTTACCCAAAAAACGAATTAAACTGCATTGGTAGCATTTACAATAAGGTTCCATTTGTTAACTACATTATATTTTAAACATTTACGAATACTATAATCAAAAGTTGTAGTAGTTTATACAATTTAATGGACCTGAGCTAACATGAACTAGCAATGTTTTATGTTTATTTAATTTTAAATAATTATTTAATATTTAATGGATGAACTAGTGTTAACTAATGGGACTTATTATAAGGTGTTACTGCTGAATGTATAGTTTTTTGAGGTGCATACAGTTCATCAAGGCAAACTTAGAAAGTTCACAATGCTATCTGATTGGATGGATGGATAGATGAATGGATGCTGTATATAGTACACTACCTTATGTATTTAAACACATTTTTTTTTTTACCATCTTTAAATGAGCCAGCTTGCTTCCTGTTCCTGATCCTCCCCAATGTTCTCTGCGAGGAAAGACAGCATAAATACATATGACAATGTGATTTTTTTTTTTTCTACAGGGTGAAAAACTTTAAAAACTTAAACTTAAAATAAGAACCTTGTACACACAGGTATTGTCATGTTAGAATAGAAAATGGTCCTGTCCAAACTGTTGCTATAAAATTAGAAGCACACATTTCCCTAGAATATCATTATATGCTTTAACATTAAACATTGTACTCATGGAAATTACTAAAGTAGTCAAACCTGATCATTAGAAGGGGGTGTCCCAATACTTTTGGCAATATAGTGTATGATTAAATGAATCGTTGCCAAATCTTACAACATGCCAGAAACATATTATTCACTGCAATGATCCAATCATAAAATCTTAAGTATTTGATTCTTTAAATCTAGATTATAAGATGCTTATAATAAGATCTAGATATAAATGCCTCCAAAAAAATAACACTCCCACAATATATTTCACAATGTCTTATAAAATCAAAATCTTGATTGTGGATTCAACCAACTATGTCCATTCGAAAGCATCCAGGTGTGTTTAATAACAAAATAAACCGAAAGCAAGACACTTGCCTTGCGTCCTGATTTCTGTGCTTGCTTTTGGTTGCCCGCCTTCTCTTCACTGAGGGGTGTCAGCATTTCTGTTTGGAGTTCACTCGGCAAAGCGTCAAGATTCAGACTAGTGACGGCAGCACGATACGATTTATTCCTGCGATTTCTCCTCAGCGAAAACCCATCGCCCGAATCACTGTCATAGTCCTCCCAGGAGAGGTCTGTGGGCTGCAGGCTGACGGGAAGGGTCACCACGGTGGTGTGGTAGCGGTTTCTTGGGCGGCTGCTCACAGCCAGGTTCTTGGGGATGAGCTGTCGAGCGCCCTGCCTGCGAGCCGCTTCGCTCTGGGTGCTGAGCACTACAGTTCTCTGCTCATCCTCTGGGGAATCCACTCTGGACAGGTCAATGCTCGAGGACGAACTTCCAGACGGCTGCTCCAGCTGAAGCACCGAGCTGAAGCGGCTCTCCGGAAGAAGGAGAGACTGGTTCCCCGTGGAGCCATAGGAATTTCTGTGGGACATGGCACCTTCACCCGGTTCCCTGGTCGGCTGGAGAAAAGTGTTTGTCACTTGAAGAACCTCAGTTTGGGGTCAACAGCAGACCACAACACTAACCTGTTACAACAGAGATGGGTGGAGTGACAGACTACTCAGCTGTAATTCTGACTGAATGTAATTTGAAACTGCAAGGGTGGGAAGCCTTTTCACGGTAAAAGATCTCAACGGAAGACAAGGGCAGGTTAGGAGCACTGCAGGTGAACAGAGCTTTACAATACCTGTAAAGAAATATTCACTACCTCTTTCCACCCATTAATGAAGCATAAGTGAAAGTTATTATGATCTAGACTTTGCTAATATAATGTAATTATCACCTGAAGATAATGAAATGAAACAATTCCAGCTCACATTTCACTCCAAAATCAAAAGAAACCAATAGCATAAATAAAATGAAGCATACGTTTTGTTGTTGTTTTATATTGGGACACGATTTTAATTATAATGGTTAAAATAAAATACTTTTGGGATTTGTAATTCCATTATTCCCAATAGGGACTGTTATTAGATTCGCATTACTGCAATTCTTGATTGCAGTAAAAATTGGTTAAAAAAAACAAATAAACCCCCCCCATTCAAATATGTACAGGTGCATCTCAATAAATTAGAATGTCGTGGAAAAGTTCATTTATTTCAGTAATTCAACTCAAATTGTGAAACTCGTGTATTAAATAAATTCAATGCACACAGGTTCTCTATGTTGCTAATCTGTATGCACTCTGTGTGTTGCAAGATTAAAAATAAATAAATGAATAATTAAAAAAAAAGGAGTGCAGACCATTTTATTCTTTTGAAATTCAAAACAGCATAAATTATTAGCATCATCATAAAAACTACTTAAAATGATATATTACGTCAAGTCACATTTATTTAAATTGCCCTCTATACAACACCGATTACTTCAAAGCAGCTTCACATTAATAAACAGGAAAATAACATTTAACGTTATAAAATGTATAAATGACGAAACAATTTGAAATGCAAAGGAGAAGACCGATTCAAAGTTCATTATTTACGAAATGAGCAAGCAGCTCTACAGGAGGCAGTTGTGTCACATTAATTATATTAACTCTCGTTTAAAAACTATTAAATAATATATTCATATGTAAATAGCCTAACATATGAAATATAACAATTGTAATGATGAGTAATCAGAGTTGTTATGAAATAAGCAAGTATCATTTCGGTTATAGGCCTATACTACATCAACGTGTGTAATATTAGGTTACAGCATAACACATAATTCATCTCATCTTGAAAGTGCGCTGCATGCAGCTCTGTCTGTTTTAATTCTATTTTTACACATTGTTCACCATTATCAAAGCATGATACTCACTGCCGCTATTAATAGCGCCTTTTTTCCGGGAATCCTCTCACACCTGTTTGGAATGTCCCTTGATGACGGAAACAGGTGCACAGATCATGTTCAGTTTCGTATAATACTCATATAATTATAAAAAAAAAAAATGGATGTAAAAGGTTCTTCACGGAACCACATATGCCAATAAAAAACTTTATTGTGACAAAACAACATTATAGTTTTCTTGACATAGCTGTTGGATAAACGACACTGCTGCGGGAATATTTTAACATATAACTGATCCTAGTCATCTGGATAAACAACTCACTGTAACTGCATTTCACGCCCAGATTGACTAGTTCTCAAAACAAAGAGCATTTTAAGTCCGTTTAAAGGCCATACATAAATACAGGATTGACTTACCCGGCTAATATCACATGCACTGTGATTCTGAAAATGTGCAGATGTCAGATTTCTCTGCACGGATCCTGAACATATATATTTTAGCAGAACTTCAACGCATTCCTGCACCTACACGGCGTCTGTATCGCTCGCGCTACGTCACTCCAGGTGAGCTCAGCCACACCCACCGGAACTTCCTCTAAATCTCACACAAAATCAGTAGCAAACGTTTGTATTTCTGTACATACAAATGAGATAGCATTAATTTGTGCACTTATGGCCACACATAAGATGTGGAGGTGTTTTATTCATTTTATTTTTTAATATAGTGGTTTTCTGGTAGCCTACTGTAATGGTAAAATAATAATAATAATAATGCACATTGCGCCATCTGCTGGTAAAGTGTGTCACTACATAAGCTAAACCTTCATTGAAGTTGATTCTTCTGATTAAGTGAGGGTAGTTTTATACTTTTATTTTTGTAGTATGATGTGAAATTAACCTTTCTCTAACCGTAAAGTTAAGCTACTGTCGATAATAGAAATAATTGTATATATATATATACAGTGTTGGGGGTAACTCATTACAAGTAACGCGAGTTACCGCAAAAGTAACGTAACACATTACTTTCCATAAAAAGTAACTAGGTAACGTCATTAGTTACTTTTTTTATGGAGTAACACAATATTGTAATGCATTACTTTTAAAAGTAACTTTCCCCAACACTGTATATATATATATATACAGAGAGAGAGAGAGAGTATCATATATACATATTGACAAATTCAATTCAGTGATATTTCAAGATATTGGCATTTGTAACCTTCAGTCCTGTAACTTAACTTGTGTTTATGAACCTTCAGCATAAATAAAATAAAAATAGTAAATTCTATTAATGAATGTATTAAATTGATTAAATTGCTTATTAAATGAAAGCTATCTTCTATTGTTATGTTAAAATATAACATGAAAAGAACAGTTTAAGCATGAGCAACTGGACTGTCACTTGATATAATGTAATATAATGTATTGGATGTGTTTTTGTGTGATGTGTATTAACTCTTTCACAGGCACAAATTGTTGTTTCGATTTTTATTACATTACTGTTGCCACTGGGAAAATGAAAGTTTACAATAGTCTGCCTATGAAAGCCAGGCTGAAAACAGAAAAAAACATGTAACTGACCCTGATATCATTGGCCAATAAGAGTGTATAAGTATTTCTAAATGGAGAATTCATTAATAATTATGAATAGAAAATGTTCTAATGGCAATGACGTTCACATCTTTGTTTTCAGCATCATTATGGCATCTGATAAACGAAAGCAGAATGTTCCCAAACTCAAGGAGGACCATGCTTATCACTTGTAGTAACCTATGTCTTTTTTTTTCTTTTTTTTTTTTACAGTTGTACAGAAAAAAAAAACACTCAAAATACATCAACTCTACCCATCGCACAGTCAATGACACAGGACAGACATATTATATGCATGTGTAAATATACACACACATATACTTTCTCACACATGCACACACACACATACAGATTCACATCCGGCACTTTTCTGATGTCTAATTACTTGAAATACATTAACAAGCTACAGTTGCCAAGCAGAGAAGGAAAATACAGCTTCATTATTGGGGAGCGCAGCATGGCTGAATACACCGTCATGATTTCATGACATCCTTTCCCCCGCCAATGTAAACGTCCTGTAAATCTCAGTACAAAGGGTGACCGGGATGTTTTTACTTAGACCATCAGATGCAATAGAATATTTAAGACATTGGCTTCTCTTCTGCAATTATGGGGTTCACTATAATTTCATAATCTGTTTTCATTAGTGGTTGTTATGTAGGTCTGAAATACATTCTGAGCTTTGTTATTTGGGAAGACTTATTATAAGTTGTGATCTCTGACTCCACCTTTTGGTGAAACATGTATATGTACAGTGCAAAGAGACTACTGGTAAAATGCTTATTTTTTTGCATTTGTTTCTCTCTCTCTCTATATATAATGTATCATTTCCAAATTGCGTTTTTTATGTAAGAAACATAGATGCACCATAACACAAAGTGTCACTTACTTTATGTAAGAATACATTGTGCCATAACACCTGTTCAGGACTATCATACTTAACAGATTACATAAAGTAAACTTAAAAAAAGCTTTCAAGCACAGTAGCCTACATGTGATTTCCTTGACATATATGTTCTACTTATAATTGAAAATATTACTAAAGATTTAAAATGAGATGCTAATGGGTCAGGTGGGGAACGCTGCAAATGATTTTCAAAACAGGTAAACAATGACCACAGTTAAAACATTAGTTTCATTCATTTTTTACCCTTTAACGGTACAGTGCATCTTCAGAGCTCAACAACATGCAGGATACACTGAGACTCAGACGAAGCGCTGCTGAAGTGCTCATCGAGCAGAACGCCGTCTGGTTTGTGTCTAAAGGGTCTGGCAGATTCTCAACAGTGTCCTACAGTTATACACCAGCAGAGAGCTGTGCGAGAGCCGAGGGGGTGACGGGGAGTCTACTACTGTTTCGCTATGTCGCCTTTCTTTAAAATAATCTGCCGCTGCCACGGCGCCAGCTTGGTTTCATCGTAGCCTAGCGTTCGTAGTCGCTCCAGTTCCGACTTCTCCTCGTTCTCCTTTTCCATTCGCCGCCGTTCCTCCTCTTTTCTGCAGGGACGAGGAGAAACAAGAAAAGTTGGTACATTCACGTTTTTGATCAAATGACATCATGCACATTAATACAATCCAAATGTCAGAAACAGGAACAACTTCTATCTAGAACTATCACTAGTACTGCTATCACTAGTCAGTGTCTTACCTTTTATGTTCCCTGTCCATCCAGGAGTGGATAAAAGAAATAGAGGATTACATGTATATGTTTACATTTTTGTACATTTGCCTACAATATACTACAACAAAATAAAAAAAAACTAAAAAACACTACAATGGAAAATACGGTTTTACTTACATTTTATCACTTTGGTATTATAATCCACACAAGACATTGAAAGTAAAAGACAGAAAATTTACAGATTTGCATGGAAGAAATGTCAGGCATACTAAAGGCAGTTCTAGCTATCTTAATCATTAGTTATGAATGATATAAATAAAGCTATTACTCTTATATTACTGATAACTGTAATATTACTAGTGATATTACTATGGTATTTGAAATTGGCAAGCAAAACATGTTCATTCTTCAAGATAAACACTAAATTGAATTATAAATGTGCCACATATATAATCAACTTTACCACAGTAGTAAAAACTAGAATGTATAGAAAACTTGAGGTTGACGGTTGAATGAGGTTTACAGACAATAAACAGAAAAACACAGGAGACAGTCAGAGGCAAACAGAAAGACAAAGAGCTCTGGCACTTTAACTCGCCTCTCTTCTTCCATCTTTTTCTTCATGATATCTCTCCTCCAGGCAGGCAATGAAGCCAAACGGGACGCCTCTTCTTCAGCCTGACACACACAGAGAAGATCAGAAAAAATTTTTTTTTTCACTACAGTGCCCCAAAAAAAAAGGGATACGAGTCTATAAATACAAACCACAAAACCAGTATGAAAACATATCTTCAATTGTGGAATACTGGAAACACTGAAAAGCTGAATAATTAAACTGATATAAACATAATTTGTCTGCATTTAAAAAAAAGAACTAATCTTATCACCGTATAAATAAACAGGATTTCACTTCATAGGCCTGCATGTGAAAGAGAGTTTCAATCATGAATGTTGCAGGCCATGATAAATGTGTACTGAACATATTCACAATAGCAAAGCCACTCTCACTATATTGGTTAAGTGCAGTTTTGGGCTGTTATATTTAGAGGTGGACTCAAGTGCTTCAGTGCAAACATACTAACACCCAATCTTTGAAAAATGTCATGGTTATTGGGCCAAAACACTTTAGCATATTCCTAAAATGTAGACAGTTTCTGCTCTCAGACAGGCGGTGTGTGCACACAGTGTGAAAAGTGATCTTCTTCCTCCATTAGATGTAACTATAGCCCAGCGGAGGAGGCGGCTTCTCCTTCTTCAGCTTCTCATTTCCCCTCAGCGCGGATTGATTACCTCAACTCCACATCACTGGTAACAGCCCGAGTATCTATGTAAACGAATCTGTGTCTTAATATTTCATTATTCCCCTGGGAATTACATGCCAAGAAAAAAAAAAAAAAACAGAGGTAAAAAAAAATATATAATAATAATAAAAATAGATCGATGAAGATGCTTAGGTAGATAAAGAAAGTTTAGAGAGTGCAACTAGGAATGATAAAACACGCTGATGGCATTTCTTGCCATATAAGAATCAGATTAAGCAATTAGGTGTTCTTCCATTAATAATGTAATACTGCAATGATGGGTTGCCTTCAGATTTTGACTAATAATTAAACAAATGTAAATGACGTTCTGTATCAGCTCACATAAATATATAATCTGTCCATAAAGAAGGCTTTACTGAATCTATAGAATGCAAAGACAATCCATTGTTATTGAGTTGAAAGGTTTGTAAAAGTTACTAAAAACTGCATTTAAGAGAGATACTGCAAGACATTCTCCAACAGAGAGATACATCTATGCATATAGAAAAATATTCTGCTAAATCTCACGAAAATGATATATTTCACATAAAATAAACATTTTGCATAAAGAAAATACAGCCTATTTTTGTACCATTATACACTGTTGCATTATATTTATGACTGTTTCCCCCAAAACTGTCTATAGATATTTTAGAGTTTATTTGTAATTTTCATTCGGCTCTTACTAACGAATCCTGTCTGGACACAATGATAGATAGATAGATAGATAGATAGATAGATAGTGTAAGGGTAAAAAATAAGCTTAATTTTCTTCATTCAGAATAAAATATTTCTTTTCATTTTGGTTGTGGAAATATGACCTGAAATATAGCTCTGTGAAATTAACCCATTTGGTCACGCTTCATTTTAAGGTTCAGTTCTCACTATTAAGTAACTATTAACTACAACTTTTGCCTCAATACACTGCTAATTTGCTGCTTGTTAATAGTTAGTGTAGTTGCTAGGTTCAGGTATGGGAAGGATTGAGTGAGCTAATATATGGTCATGCAGAATAAGGCATTAATATGTGCTTTATAAGTACTATTAAACTGCCAAAATGTTATAAATAGGCATTGTTATAAGCAACTAGTTAACAGTGAGATGGTCACTATACCAGTGTGATGGTCCTTAAAATAAAGTGTTACCACTCATTTGATATAATCAGAGAGCTGTCACCTAAAACATTTACCTTAAACACTTACCTTAAAATATACAACACATGCAGCAGAACAAAGTTTTAACATGGTGCTTATTTAGTATCTGCAATTACATACTTTTCCACTTGAAATTCTTTCAATGCTTGTGGAGATGAAATCACACTTAGACTACTGTCCTGCCTTCTTAAGGAAATGGCAGCTAAATGCCCTCTAAAACACAGCTTGAGCTTGACTCCAAAAATAGCTTTGATGCCATAGTTAACTCTCTAATTCTGATTTAACTCTTTAGCTAATTAAGTTAATGGAACCTAACTAAAAGTTCATTATTTGTAGAGCAATTAATTATTGTACTAAGAAATACTATTAAATGGAAACAGTGGCCTTTATTAAAAGCTATTATTAAACCTTATAAAGGTGTTCAATCATTTTATTAAAATTATAATAGGAAATCACAAATGAAAATGAAATGAAAGTGTCCAATCATAAACTTTAGATTTATTTAATTTTGTAAGTATTTCTCAAAAACGAACAAACCATCAAACTGACACTTCAAACGTGGAACAATATAAATGTCAATGTTAGGTGTAAAAAAAAAAAAAAACTCTTATGAATACCAATTGCAATAAAAACCTTCTTAAGTAGAAATCCATCTGCTTTTCAAAACCTCTTGAAAACAACACTGCCAAAAACAATTGGTAATAAAAGACAATCAAACTGAAAGATAAACAATAGGGCAAGAATTCTTACACATCTACAAATGTGTCATTGTTGAATGAATAAAGGCATTGATTATGTTCAGAAACTAAGAGTTGTGTGTTCTTAAATAACTCAAAACACGGCAAGAACACTAAGAGGGAGCACGTTCCTTCTTTTCCTAAACAACAAATCTGATCATTTCCAAATAATTATGCAACATGCAGAACAAACCATTTAAAACAGATGATATAAAACACATTTTAGCTGTAATCTATGTCTGTGATACTCTCAATTGTAAGTTATACAAATAAGAACGAACAACAGTTAAAAGTTACAAAATTTGAATGGCTTTTAATAAATGAATCTGAAAGAAATCAATTCATGAACAAAATGCTAGTTTTAAAAATGGTCAGAATACTTTTACATTTAATTTCAAGAAAATGTATTTTGAGCTTCATTGATGGATGATTTAAAGCAGTGGTTCCCAACCCTGGTCCTTGAGGCACACCAACACTGCACATTTTGCATATCTCCTTTCTCAGTCTGACACACCAGTTTCAGGTCTTGGAGTCTCTACTAATGAGCTGATGATCTGAATCAGGTGTGTTTGATTAAGGAGACATGCAAAACATGCAGTGTTGGGGTGCCTCCATGACCAGGGTTGGGAACCACTGATTTAAAGCACTTTGAACAGACAGATATGACTGTTGAAATGAATTAGCACACTTAAAGCCTGTGTGTATTATTCGACTGTTTGAATCATACACACTCAGTGAAAAGCTGATATTCTGCTAGAAAGACTGCAAGCTTTCCGTCACTTCACCTTGTGATATGTAGTGCTATGATTTCTATGCATTTATTGTTTTATCTGCATGATAGCAATTTACAAAATAAATACATTTTACACAGCTTGCAGCTGTTTGTAGGCTTTTATTTGTCCCTGTGTATTTGTATCTCTAAAGCTTTTCATGGCTATTAAACAAATAGATATATATTTCATTCAGCATGATGCTATTAACTTGAATTCTAAAACCATTACAGCTCAACATTAGATTGCTTCTTCTGACATTTCCGGCAGTAAACTGCCTCAAACTGCTTGCTGAACTGCTTAAAGCATCTCCTGATGATTGTGTTTCATCCTTCAAATAAGTTGACCTGATAAGTCAAATGTCAAACATCTCAGCCTCCTTCTCTTTCCAGAAGGCGAAGCTTCGATCAATGTATCTAATAATTTCCTCATTGCTAAACTCTTTAAGTTCATAGATAAGCTTGATGGAGTCCTCATTGGGCTCCTCTTTAATATTTGCTGGGCTCTGTTCGTTCACAGTATTAATGCATGGGGCTTGTGTCTGGGGGCTTTCCGCTGTTGCGGTTGCTTGCGGTACTGCGTTTTCTGACTGTGGTGCATCCTGTGCTGCATGTGGTAGTTGAACTTCAGTACTACTCTTCTGTATTTCCGTATCATTTATAAGAGTCTCAGCTGAGTTCTCAGAAGTGCCCTGCTGGGTGGCCGCTGCAGAGTCGTCTGGGTGTTCATTAGGGACTTCTGGTGGTGAAACACTTGGGAGATCTGCATCGGCTGGAGCGTCTTGCGATATATTCACGGATGCCTGCAGAATCTCCGGAGGCAGAATGAGCTCAGCCGCTTCCAGTAGCCCACTGCCCTCCATAGAGTCACCGAAATACTTCACCTTGATATCTTCGAAGCCATCCGACCAATCGCGTTTCCCACTCTCAAGGCTCTCCATGACCTCTCGGTGGAACTGGCGGATCACTTCCCACGGATGACTGCCTAGTCTGTCAAACATCTCGTAGCAAAGCAAGTGGCGAAACTTCCGTTCAGTGCGCGACATGTTCATCTCCAGAAGCTGGAAGTAGCCTAGCATGAAAAGGTCAAGGGTTAGACTCTCATATTGAACCGGAGACCCATTGATGTGGGGAAGGAAGTGCTCGGGCCAGTAGATCATCTGAGCTCGACTGAGTCTGCGGATTTGTCGCGTGGGCACCTGGCTCATAATGGTCCTCCAGTGGCCAAGAAGATTTCCCACCACCTGTCTCTGTTTCATGAAATACAGCAGCTGGTCATCCTCCGTTTGCATGGTGCCATCTGGCTTAGCTAGGTTGTGATAATACAGGGAATGGGAGTCGTTCTCCTCGACACTCAGAGTCTTCCCTCTACCTGAGCACTTGTAGGCTTCAGTCATTGTGTACTTTCTCCAGTGCTCCAGGAACAGAAACACAATCCTCTCCTTGCGCATCTCGATGCACTCCTGGACGTAGCTCAGGTCCGTCTGCACTTCTAGACTGCGGGTGAGATGCTCTGAGGTTAGTGGATTCGTAGGCTGGTCATGATGCTCTGAGTCAGATGATCCAGGCCCAGTGTACATCAAAGGTACATGGGACTGCGTTATAGGTTCCTCATTCACCAATGGTAAATCCTGATCTATCGGCGACCCATCTCTGGCTTGCGAGAGGCTCTCACTTAAAGAGAACAGCAACTCGTCCTCCAGGATGGGCTCTGAGGGGTAGCTGCATTCACTAACCGCCGGCAAGGACCTCGTCCGCTTGTATATGCGGTTTGCTTTGTCGTCCTCGTACATTGACTGGCTATGAATTTCATAATTGGCTTTCAGGCTCTTCACAGACACGCCACACTGCTTAATCTCCTTCTCCACCTCCTCTCGAGTGGAGAATGATTGCGATCGGCCAATGCTTCCAGAATTTGAGATCCCCGTCTGGCCTTTTCCACTCTTCAGGCCTTCGTACGTATATCCTTCATTGATCATTCCCAGAATATCGATCTCCTTCCCGCCCAAAGTGGCGAGCAGAATGGCCATGCTTTTGAGCAGCGTGGAGATCTTGCTGCACCAGGCAGGCAGGTCTTCTGCTTGCCCATGAACCTGTTTGGGGTTGACAGAGAAGTGGTCTTGGTTCAAGGCTGCAGACACAGGTAGGAGTTGCTTCAACTCTTGCTCCAGCTGTTCCAGATCTTTCTCCACCTCTGTCACTTTGTGCATGACCTGGAGGTTCTCGATCTGCTTCTCAATGCGGACGAGGTCGTCCTCTGTCATCAGTTCCCCAAAGGGACCCAGTATAGCATTGTGCACGTGTGAATAATGCCAGTCTTGGGCTTGATAGTATCCACTGGCAGCAAACTAAAGTAGGTTCAGAGGAGGATATAGAAGGGAACAAAAACAGAGGTGGAGTGCTCTTCAGCCTGTGGATCCGATGCGTTACATACACGCCTTTAAAGCCTCTTCACCCCAAACGTTTCAAACTTTACATGAATTTAGTGGTGCGATGATACTGCCTTGATTTGACTGAGTTGACTTTACTTGCAAAAGAAGCTTCAGGGAAAAAATGTAGCGGAGTCTGGCAAGACTATTTGTCTTGAGTTTTTGTTAGGATCTATTAAATATGTGACCTCGGACCACAAAACCAGTCATAAGGGTCAATTTTTTGGAATAGCTGAATAAATAAGCTTTCCATTGATGTATAGTTTGTTAGGATAGGACAATATTTAGCCGAAATACAACTATTTGAAAATCTGGAATCTGAGGGTGCAAAAAAATCAAAATATTGAGAAAATTGCCTTTAAAGTTGTCCAAATTAGGTCCTTAGCAATGCATATTACTTATCAAAAATTAAGTATTTATATATTTATGGTAGGAAATTTACAAAGTATCTCCATGTAACATGATCTTTACTTAATATCCTAATGATTTTTGGCATAAAAGAAAAATCGATAATTTTGATCCATACAAAGTATTTTTGGCTATTGCTACAAATATACCCCAGCGACTTAAGACTGCTTTTGTGCTCCAGGGTCACATATATTAAAACATACTCTGGGTTGTTTTTAAACGATTGCCTATGGACACAATCAGTGACATGCTGTTGAATTCTACAAACAATAATTTCAATGCAATCCTCAATTCGTAAAAAGGAGCAGGAACTATATTTTCAGTAAAACACTTACTGTGGATGTATAGGCAAGTGGGCCAGTGCATTTAAAAGCTCATATTTTTTTTGTAAAAGCACTTGAATATCTCATTAGTTACTATTTGAGCTGTGAAGTTGCCTAAACTGTCCTTTTGAGTTGGGACTACTAGGAGTTACGAGTTACCACCAGCATAATATTTGTGGATAGACTGTGCATAACTCAGCTCCATGTAAATACGTTTTGTTTATGCATGGAGCTGATATGTTATGTCTCTTGCTGATATGCTTGTGCAGATATCAATCAAACTGAGGTTACATTTTTTGTCATAACATGAATTAAAATATTTTGTACAGAGAGAGGGTTGGTAAGCAATTCTGTAACAACACTTTCATGACACCACAATGTTAAAGACTTATGGCTATAATACTGAAACAATGTGATAGCTATATATTTTGGAGTGCTGGCCACTTGTTTGCTAGTATTTCATTGTAAGTGTATTTAAAGTAAGTGTTGTATATTGTAAGTGTATTTACAGTATGTTCCCAAGTCTAAATTTAATTCCTGTAATTCCACAGCCTGCCATAGATGCTGTCCATATAGACATTCATTTGAAAGTTACCCAGAAGTTTCCTTTAAGTGTGAAATTCATGTGTACTTTATCTGTCAATTATATTTAGCTCATGTTTCCAAGGGACTTGACTATATGCACATGATCTAAAATAATAAATAAATAAATACTGAGACACTTTCAGGACGTTAACAAGATGTATGAAGGTATAAGAAAAAAATAAATCGCTTAATGAGTAGAATGAGCAAGACGACCAAGTGCACTTCATGCTGTAAGCTCCAGTTGCAGTGTGAAGGGGCTTTGCATCACACCACTGAATCCCCATGTAAAAACTTAGAGCTGTCGTGCACCATCGCCAGTAAGCCACATTCAACTAATACTTCCTTAGTAAATGTCAAACCCACTTAGGCTTGTCTTGAGATGGTCACAACAGCCCCAAATTAAACACTGCATCACTCAACACACAGTAAAGGAAAAGCCAACCAAATGTCACACTGCAAAACACTCCCTTGAAACCCCACACTATGAATCCCAGACCAAAACTGAAGATTGAGTTTTATTTTTGGCTTTCAGACGGTGACTTACCATAAGCTGAAACCAACCTTGTCTGAGCAGTAATATTAAACTCTTAAAGGTCTAGTTTTACAAATCAGAGCCAACTGTAACTGTAACAACTGTGTGTTTGTTTTACCCGCCATTTGACTTTGCAGTCAAGTACATGCCAGAGGGACACATCGATGTGTTCACAATAAATAAACATATATATGAAAGAACAGAGTAGACAGCAAAAGGGATTCGATAATGCCATCTAAGGCAAGAATAAGTAATCTGGCCTATTTTACTGGTACAAGATGTCATGAAAAACAATGTTCCTTGGACAAAATATGTACAAATATACCACTCTCACAATATTGTTCAGTCATTGACAAATAATATCTCACCCCAACACTAATTCTCCATCCTTGCATCTATTAACAACAAATTTCTAAGATTTATGTGCTGACAATTCCTGCTAATCCGAAAATGGATTTATGAAATGATTCAGAGCTGCACAGGTTTGCTCATTCACACCACACTGCTTTAGTTACCCTCAGATATCATAAACTTATCATACAATTTATCATTCATGGAGAAGTGAAAGATCACATGCATAATGTTTGCAATTAGCTCTTGCATATAGTTTTTTAAAACAGAAAACTCAAAAATCCCCATGCAGACACCCACTGCTCCACTATCCTCCATGTAGACAGATCAAACCTCAATTTCACAGCTATGACTTACATTTGAAATCATAAGCATTTTTAAAATCTAAAGAGGTGATACTATAGCTCACACTGCTAAAACTACAGGAGGATAGCGCTGAGGTCAGAAGCTGAGAAAATGCACTCATTTCCATTTATTCATTGTAAAATAGAGTTCATTTTATAAACATCATTGTATATAAACATTTAAAAACAACTGGGTATAACTATGAGACTGGCTGTGTTCAGAAGGGAAAACTAGCTTAAATATGATTATTTTGTATTTTAAATGAAATATTATCTTAACAAATTTTAGAAGTCTTAAAATAGCTTATATTACTTTAATTCATCACAACTGAAATGGAAGGTCAATTACGGTGCATTGTATGTATAAAGACAATTTGCATACTGTGCACAGAATACATTTGCTGCAGAAACTGTAGTATGAACAGTAGTATGTTAGTATGCTATTCCGAACATTTTAGCAATTATTTAACATACTTAAGGACCCCATGAAATGCCTTGACATAATTTTCTCCCCTGCATTGATGGATATCCTACTGAAACAGGAAGTGGGGCAACATTGAGGAGTTTTTCCCTGGTTTAACCACAAATGGTTGGGAAAGCACATATATGGAAAAACTTTGCAACCAATTAGAAAGCAACTAGTTCACTATTAACTAGTTGCTTATTACCATGCATATTACTAGCATACTGGCTGTTTATTAAAACTTATAAAGTACAAATTAATGCATGACCATATTTTAGATCCCGTAACTATGGAAACCCGTTTCTGCCACCAAAAAAAAAAAAAAAAAAAAAAAAGGTAATTGCAGCTATTTATCCCAAAATTCTGATTTGTTGTTTTTTTCTCAGAATTGTGAGATGTAAACTCGCAATTGCTAGTTATAAAATCAGAATAGTGAGTTTATGCCAGAAACGGGCTTCCATACTTAACCCTATGCAATACCTAAACGTAACTACTACAACAACTACCTTACTTACTATCAATAAGCAGCAAATTGGGAGTTTATTGAGGGAAAACTCTTAGTTAATAGTGAATATGTGTTCCTTGATCTAAGGTGCTACCAGACACACTGATGAACTATGATTTGCTTCTTTCTAATGCTAGTCAGAGGCACATATCATTGTTTGGGATTGGGCATTTTCATTCTAAGAAGCATTTTATGGGACAAAAATTTGTCATCAGTCATTTTTTTTGTTTAACCAGATAATAAAGACTACTTTGTGCGTGCATGTGCATTTTGTCGGCTCTTAGGAATAGCTAGCATATAAATGACCTTAAAGGAATAGTTCACCCAAAATGAAAATTTTGTCATCATTTACTCACCCTCATGTTGTTCCAAACCTGTACTGATTTCTTTCTTAAGTTGAACACAAAACAAGATATTTTGAAAAATTTAGTAGGGAAAGAAATACTATGGAAGTCAATGGGGGCCATCAACCAGCATTCTTCAAAATATCTTCTTTTGTGTTCATCATAAGAAAGAAACATATACAGGTTTGGAATGACATGAGGGTGAGTAAATGATCACAACATTTTCATTTTTGGGTGAACTATTCCTTTAAACGCATGGACTCAAAGCCACAAAACTCCAATTTTGATTCGTGGGGTCTTTAAGTATGTTATGAAGCTGTAGTAATGTTGACATTTTGGATAAGAGATGCACTGCCTCAGCTTATGTTTAAAACACCCACCTGCTTCATCACTCACCTTTCTCTTGTTCTCTTCCTCCTCCTGCATCTTCACTTGTAGTTTCCTCACCATCACCTGTCTCTTCCACTCTGGGATGGCTCGGCCCTGCTCGTCATGTGTGGGCACCAGACTCTCTACGTCCACCACGCTGGACTTGCTCTGGAAAGCAGGTGTATTTCCGTTGACAGCAGTTGCGAGCTTCTCGCTGCTCTGTGAGGTGGACAGGTTCTGGGGCGACCCTCCGCTGGTCGTGGGAGCGGGTGGAGTGGGTGGGCAAGCAGGCGGTGGAGACTCTGGCTTTGCAGATTGGGTGTTGTTGGGCTGGGGTTTTGGCAGAGGCTCTGGCGGCGATGACGGACGTTCCCCCTGAATGTCAAAACGATCAATCAGAATAGAATGTTCCAGACAAAAATATAGACATGGTCACAGCTGGCTTAAATAAAAAAAACCCTCTTAAAAATACAATTATATCAATAGTTCTTTGTAGCATCTAATGATCTCATCTAAACAACTCTCATCTTATAAAGAATAGGGTTAACTTGCAATGTGGATAATGATTTGTGCTGATCAACATTTTTTATCCTTTATTTATACAGCACTTTATACAGTGCAGGTTGTTTCAAAGCAGCTTTACAGTGCTTAACAGGAAAACAATGATTCAATGATGCAAACAGAAATTAGTTCAGCTCTAGAGCAGCTCTGAAAAGACAATGGTAAACAATAATGAGTCAGTTGAAATCAGTTCATTGTTGATTCAGTTTGGTTCAATAACTGTGTAAAGTCCATCAATTATGAAACGAGCTTAATTCATAGATAGATAGATAGGTAGATAGGTAAGTAGGTAGGTAGATAGATAGATAGATAGATAGATAGATAGGTAAGTAGGTAGGTAGAGAGATAGATAGAGAGAGAGAGAGAGATAGAGAGAGAGAGAGAGAGAGATAGAGAGAGAGAGAGAGAGAGAGAGAGAGAGAGAGAGAGAGAGAGAGAGAGAGATAGCTCTGGAGAAAACAGTAATTTCATCAGTTCAGTTCTCATCCACTAGTGTCCGTGCAGTCAAGTGAACAATATTTCCAGATATTAAGTGATACATTATTGGCTGCATAAATGTGATTGTTTTTTATCTTACAGACTTTTTAGTTTATTTTTGTACAATAAACTATTTTTGATGTGTCTACTATACTTATCAAAAACCATTTTTCACTGTTAAAGGTTCTTGAGTTGGTTATGGTTCTTTGGAAATTAAAAATACTTTTTAAACAATGTTCAATGAACACAGGTTCTTGAGATCAGTGTATTAGTTTCAGGATTCTTTAGAGCACCGATACATTAAAGAGGTCATATGATGTGTATTTGGTGTAACAGAATATGTTGACATGCTTTAATGTTCAAAAAACACATTATTTTTCAAATACTGTACATTATTGTAGGTCCTCTATGCCCCGCCTCTCTCAAACGCTGAGACTTTAGTCTTTGCAACTTCAGGGATCTTATCTATGCACAATCAGCTTGTAACACTCCAAAGAGAAAGGGAAACTTGAAATCGCATCATATGACCCCTTTAATGATTTTCTAAAGAACTAAAGAACAAAACATTCTTTGTAAAATAAAGTTATTTTTGGCATTATAGTATGATTGTGTTCAGAGTGTTCTGGAATGACCATAATTCAGAATTCCTAATAATGAAAACTTGTATTTATGCCATTACTCTGCCATTTAGGAAAAAAAATTATATTAAATTTTTTTGACTGTTTGACTGAGTTCTTTATCGTACACTCTCAGAAAAAGGGTACAGAAGCAGTCAATGGGGTGGTACATTTTCAAAAGGTTTTCATTTAGCTACAAATATGTACATTTAAGATACTAAAATGTACAAAGGCATACCTTTATACTGTCCCAGTGACAGCTTTTGTACTTGTTTTCTGATGATGTAATTAATTTCTTGAAATTCTCAGCAAATTAAGGTAGCTAAAAAAGATTTGAATGCTCCTCTGTCATTTCCTCAATTGCGTAACTTTAATAAATGTGTGCTATTGTATTGCATCGCCCATAACTGAGTTACACAAGCCTCACACTAGTCTGCCTGAATTATCCTGGACAATGGATTTGGTGCCAGATCACGGAGCTGCACTCTTATAATGATCCAAACTGCAACTTTATACCCTGAAACTAACTTTGTTCTGGATTATTTCATTATTTTTTTTTGTGGCCATAGAAGTTACATTTATATTTTTTGGGAATACTGATCTATATTTTAATGTATCCATCTCTATAATGTATTATCGAATACAGAATTCCTCTCTCATGCACCTCAAGAAATATCACTGACTCCTGTCCATTGCTATCTATGTGCCATATCCAATTTGGCTTTTGTTTCTATGGATAGTCATTAGCATTTCTAATGCAAACACTATTAGGTCACATTTCAAGCCAAACAGTAGCAGTCACACTCAAATGAGAGATCAAAGGTTACAAATAGACAAGCGCTATAACTCATTTCATGAGACAAAGTACTTTTGATTTATGAGATTTACCATTAGGAATAAACATAAAGCTCAAAACAAGCTCCTAAGTAAAACATTCATAGGTAAGAAGTAAATCGGTGAAAGTAAGGGAGCGTGACCTACATTGTTCGCCGCTGTGCTGCTGTTAGAGTAGACGGTCGTGTAGCCTTTACTCTGAGGTGTTGGCTTCAGTTTTGGCCCAGCTTTAATTTCGGCCAGAAGCTCAGAATTATCTCCAGTGGGGGACATCATGTTGAAGGATTTATTGCCTGTGATAAAGACAGAGGGAAACTGAGCCAGGATGGATGGATGCATGAAGAGAACGAGAGAGAGAGACACACCGGACAAGCTTCTATCTCCCCTAAATATTTAATTCAAAACCCCAGACGTCCAAACAAATGTCTGAAGCAGTCAGTAACTTGTGTGCTGGTACTAAATAGTTCCCAATGAAATGAATCCACTCACTGAATAAAGTATAAAACATAGAAAAGACTCAGGTAAAGCTCAGTTTGAAGAAAAGCGAACAAAGAAAAGGTCAGGCCTTTGTTGAAGTTTCAACCATCAAAATGATTTCAAATCTATGACGCATTCGATTGCTCTGACCACTGCTATGTATAATATAATATGCATAATTCTTTACAGCAGGTTTGGTGAATCTGACTGGAAGAACAACAGTGGCTGGCAAATGAGGACAAATGGGATTTTATGAGAAAATATGGAACTTATTCAATTAAAGATTATTATATAACATAATCTACTTGACCAAAAGTGGCCTCTGCTTTAGTCCCATAATACATTACAGTGCCAGGAAACAAAAGGTTGTTGATCTTTCAACAATCTTTAAAAAATCCACACATTCGTTTTGCTGCTTTAACCTGATTTTATCCACTTTATATTTACAAATTTAACAATGTGAACAAATTAAATAATTAAAAAAAACTATTAAATAAAGGAGATAAATTACATATAACCAGAATGTTTAATCCACCAGAAGAGCACAAGAGACTTTCTAAATATAAATACAGCATAAATCTACCCTGCAATAAAACCCCGTAAAAATGAATTATTAAATAAATGGACTAAAAAATAAAAAGAAATAAATACATAGAAAAATATATGAATTTAAAATGTATAACTACTCAAACTATTAACATAACTTATTTTCTTCTTCAACATATGAACTGAAATAAACTACACAATATTGCTAAAGAAATAATCAAATAAACGTACGTCACCTGACTATTGTTTTTGATTGAAATCTCCAGAGTGTCTCGTAACAGACGTGCTATTGTTTTGTCATAGCTGTGGTCATGAAAAAGTCTTCTCAGACTGAGAGAAGATCTACAAGCTCTCCTCTCTTCCCGCAAGAACAAAAACCACTGCGTTCGCTTACTGCTGGTGGCTCATCACAGTTGGGGGAAGTCTGAACGGATCAGCGGTAATCAACTCTGACAAGAGACGGCTGCCAAATTGGAGCTGGATTTGAAGTCCACTCACTGACCTTACGTCCTCTCCTCGCTCTCACTGACCCTCCTCTCGCCTCACACTTGTTCCTCCAGCTCTCCAGTGGATTAACAGAGTCTCACATCACATAAACATGACAGAACGACAGGCCATTTCTGTTGATGGTCTGTTCAGAAGATGCTTATAAATCCATTCATACCCTACAACTGACCATGCAAAGACATTCCCCACTAAAAATAAATAAATAATTTAGTGCTGTCAAACGATTAATCGCGATTAATGGCATCCAAAATAAAAGTTTTTGTTTAATATATGTGTGTGTGCTGTGTATATTTATTATGTAGATATAAAGATACACACATACAGCATATATTTTGAAAATATTTACATGTATATATTTTTATTATCAAACGATTAATCACATCCAAAATAAAAGTTTTTGTTTACATAATATATGTACGTCTACTGCGTTATATTTATTATGTATATATAAATACACTCACGTGCATGTATACATTTAAGAAAAATATGTTGTTTATATATTAAATATTTTTTTTAAATATAAATTATATGAATATAAATATAGACATGTAAATACATGTAAATATTTTCAAAATATATACTGTATGTGTGTATTTATATATACATAATAAATATACACAGTACACACATATTATGTAAACAAAAACTTTTATTTTGGATGCGATTAATCGTTTGACAGCACTAGTATTTACATGTATGCATTTATATTAATATAAATTATATCATGTATAAATATGTTTAATATATAAAGGTAACATTTTTTTTTTAAATATATACATGCATGTGTTTGTATTTATATATACATAAGAAATATACACAGTACACACACATATAAAATAAATAAATAAATAAACCATACTAAGATGGCCTCTTAGCTGGTTAAAACTGGTCTAGTCCTAATTAGCTTATAGAAAACCTCTTTATAGCCAGCAAACAAGACCAGCTAAGAAAAAACAAATGGAACTAGCCATAAAATTGTTCACAGATACAATAGCAAAACTATATGTTTATCAGCTTTTAAAGGGATGTGTGTGCAAACTCTGCGGTATTTTGGAACAAATGAACTGTAACGTGGTAGAAACTAGTCAAATTAGAGAGATCGGCATCTGCATTTATTTGATTGAAAATACAGTAAGATTGTGAAATATTGTTACATATTTAAAATAACAGTTTTCTATTTAAAAATATTTGTAAAAATGCATTGCTGTGATCAAAGCTGAATTTTCAGCATCATTACTCCAGTCTTCAGTGTCACATGATCCTTCAGAAATCAGTATAATATGCTGATTTGCTGCTCAGGAAACATTTCTGATTATTATCAGTGCTGACATGGACAGGTTGTCTGACATGCCCTAATCCTCAAAAACCATTAGCAAAACAAGAAAATATGGCCCAGATTACAAATACACAATTTTGCAACTGTGTGCACTCACCGAATGAGGTCCAATATATATATATATAAAAATTGATTCAACTCTGAAGAATCTAAAGATTTCTGACATCACTCAAAATGTTAGCACGTATATTAAAGTATTTAATCAAATAATATGCAGGCAAATATTGCTGGTAATTACTATATTGAGGCATATAAATGAAAATGATTGTATATCATTCCTCCTTGTGCTCGTTTAGATACTTTGCCCAACATGACCTATTGCTAGTTCAAATAAATCATCATATAGCTTAATACAAACGCAATGTACGTTACCTTCAACCTTGACTTGGCAAATCTTCATTCATGACCTGTAGCTAAATATCACTTTAATATAACTTAAACAAAGGCAATCAGAAGAACTTGTGCCTGCATATGAGCAGAAAAAAGAGGATCAGGATGTTCACAATAGCTGTGCATAGCGAGGAATGATGTGGCGTAGGATGAAGGCGCTGCGTTGACGGCACAGCAAGTCAATAAGGCCGCCCACTGTTTACACACCTTTATACTCATTCATTAAAGCATGACTCACTATGCGCAGACTAATGTCAAAACATGCCACTTTAATAGATGAACTGCTTGTAAATTCAGTTTATTCCAAATTGAAAGTGGTTTTAATTCCACAGGGATTTTTCTGAGGATGAGTCAACATGAAATCAAAATTCACACCATATTTACTTAATCTTATTGTGCATGGTTCACCGGTGCATTGTATTTCTCAAAATTAACTTTCATCAAAATATAATAGCTTTCTCTGTGTCTCTGATGTCATCAAGCCCTCTTAGTTGTCAACCAATCACCTGGCTTCATTCTGGTATGCCACGCCCACTTTTTTACAGCCATTTACAAAATAGAAAAGTTCCATCCTGTGGTTTTTATCGCCATTTCACTCAGAAAACAGTGTTGGGGGTAATGCGAGTTATACAATCAGATTACTTTTTCAGGTAACTAGTAGTGTAACACATTACTTTCAAATTTACAAGAAAATATCTGAGTTACTTTTTCAAAATTACTTTGTTTTCCCATTTATTCACTCCTGACTCCTCTCCTGTCCCGTGTTGAGTGAAATCGAGAGTAAGGTGCAAAGTTTCTTCCTTCAGCCTGAGGCTTATTCATTTAACTTTTGGTGTGAAAGGGCCTTTATAGTTGCCAAAAATAAAACTTTTTAGGTTTTTTATTATTAAAAAATACAAAACAAGCCCAGCTTAGTTGACAAAAAGTAAAGCAAAAGTCATGTAATACATTACTTTCCATCAAAAGTAACTAAGTAACGCAATTAGTAACTTTTAACGCAATATTGCAATGCATTACTTTCAAAAGTAACTTTCCCCAACACTGTCAGAAATACGTCAGTAAAACTGGCTGTGAATGTCATTTCATGTTGACTTCACTGTATTTGTGATAAAGTGGTTCAACGACCTCACTCGCCGCACAATTTCATCAATCAATGTAGCTACGCTATATAAACAATCACAGCTGATGTGCCAGAGTCCCCGCAGCATCTGGGAATTCTGTGGGATGATCGCAACTGGGATCACAGAAAAATCACGCTGGGTGCTGTGGTTTCTTTGGCTATCTGAACTAGTGAGAAGTGCATGGTAATATTGAAAATATTAGGTTTACTTCAGCTTGTGGTCCAGTAGCCAAATAAACGACACACTCGGTTCTCTCGATGAAGGGAAAGAGAATAATTGGAGTAAAGAACGAGACATAAATACAAACACACACACATAATGAGGCTGGGGGGAAATACTTACTCTTCCTCTGCCGGAGTGTTTCTGGAGCAGGGGTGACAGAGGGAGACAGATCCCCTCCTTTAGAGCGATTGCGTCATGAAAAGAGAAGAATATGGAAAGCCAGAAAGTGTCCATGCAAAGCAGAGAGAGACAGATCCAGGCAGACAGGCGTGGTGAAGACAGACGCAGACGATGAGAGGATGACAAATACAGGAAGGAAAGAGAGGAGATGAACAAACAAAAAAACCAAACACAATGAAACCTGTTCGCCTCTTTACTACATACAACCATGCAGTTGTGCCTTTTTTATTTTTAAACTTGTGGTCAAGGGTGATCTATAGGTAACTGAGAGTCGTATACTTGCTCTGAAAAAATTTGTTTTTAAAATCGGTAAAAAATAGAGCAAGGCTAAACACTAGATTTTTACATTGTCTAAAGTGCTTGCTTATATAAAACTTGCCTTCAAGCTGCTTATTTAGTTGTTATGTATTTGTTATGCAGTTGCTAAGGTGTTCCGAGTTCTTTTAATATGTGTAGGGTATTCTAAGTGGTTGCTAGGTCATCTTGGTAGCTTCTCATGTATTCAGGACAGTTACTAGAGCGTTGCTAGGTGGTTGCTTTTTTGTGTTGTGAATGTTACAATGGAATTGCTAAGTAGCTGCGAGGATGCCTTGGGTGGTTTCTAGCAGGTTGCTATGTTTTAGGGGCTTGCTTACTGGCCCAAGCCATTTTTACCCGTTTTATCATCGGGTGGGTAAAAAACTGCTTAGAAAAGGACTTGCACACCTCTTCTCAACCAGTAATACAATATGAACAAAAATCTGCATTATGAGTCACGCAATAAAGTTTAATACATAGGGTTATGAGTACTACTACCGGTCAAAAGTTTGGAATATTTATTTATTTAATTTTTAAAGTCTCTTATGGTCACCAAGACTGCAATAATTTGACTAAATATACAGCAAAAACAGTAATTTTGTGAACAATTTTTATTTATTTGAATATATTTTAAAATGCAATTTACTTTTGAGATGCAAAGCTGAATTTTTAGCAGCCATTACTCCAGTCTTCAGTGTCACATGATCTTTTAGTGATTATAAAAGAATGTTTTAATAAATAAATTTTTTATATATAAATATAAATGTTTTCTTTAAAAAAAACTAACACTAGGTTCTCTAATCTTTTTGTATTCTATCTATGTGTTTTCTTTTTATTTATTATACAATTAACAAAAGCAAAA
>NW_015539980.1:687386-688304 GCF_001515605.1 Sinocyclocheilus anshuiensis
ATAAAAGCATCTGCTAAATGACTAAATGTAAATGTAAATAAATAAAACTTTTGACTGGTAGTGTATATGCAATACTAATAGTGATGCTTGTCTCAGCAAACAGCACTTACTGGATCTATCTTTATCATCTTAGCTGCCTTATATATGATGATTGAATTAAGAGATTCCTGATTTCACCTTAAAACCTTAAAACACCAATTTTTGCAAGAGAAAAAGGAAATCAGCTGGCCAGCTAGAAAGTGTTGGGCTTTCTGTTTGTGTATTATTTGCAGGCCACAACAAATGTGCAATAGGACGGTGTAATTCCACAGCCAGTGCTACATTTCCCTGACATAACACTGAACTGTACAACACATCACGGATATTGTCTTGTCCCGAAGACATGTCAAGTATCCCTTGGAGGAAGAACAATTAAGTAAATGGCAGAACACAAAACCGATTCAAAGTAACAATAGCCTATGTGCATTAATTCGTAAACAGACTTTGGAAGGAGCAGGCCGCCAGATCTCACGTTAACAGGCTGGAACTTTGTGAGATTTACGCTGTGGCTGCAGGGCGGTTCTGGGGCTTGGTCCCCCTAAATATATATATACAGTGCCTTGCGAAAATATTCATACCCCTTCATTTTTTTCACATTTTAAGTTGCTGCCTTATGCTAAACTGCTTTAAATTACTTTTTTCCACATCAATCTACACTCCATACACCATATTGACACAGCAAAAACAGAATTGTCACAACTTCATACATTTATTAAAAATAAAAAACTGAAATAAGTATATTGCATAAATATTATTAACTAAATATTTAGCTGAAGCACCTTTACAGTCTCAAGTCTTTTTTGTTTGATGCGACAAGCTTTTCTCATCAGCATTTGGCAATTATCTGCCATTCTTCTTATCACCTCTTCAACTCTCAAG
>NW_015539980.1:692732-693138 GCF_001515605.1 Sinocyclocheilus anshuiensis
ATAGATATATATATATATATATATATATATATAAAAAGAAAAACATCACCAGCTGTTAAATTTTAATCTGCATTCTCTGGCTGGCACAGTTTTTACAGCACTGCGCATTATAACCAATCACACACGATTCTGTTGAGCTTATGAATGCAAGGACCAATCAGAGGCATTCAAATGAGTCATCGCTGAAACACGCTGTTTCGTCACCGCGCGCACTGGCTGACTGAATTCTCTGGCTAATTCTCTCATCGCAATTGATGGAAAAGGGTCTTGGTTAGAGTGGTGACCAACAACCTGATGGTGACTCTAGTTGAGCTGCATGATCATATATGGAGACAGGAGAAATCTACACAAGGACAAATATCACTGCAACACTCCACCGATCTGGGCTTTATGTCGGAGTGGCCAG
>NW_015539980.1:693148-697284 GCF_001515605.1 Sinocyclocheilus anshuiensis
TTCACATTAAATACAAAGTCAGTCGTATTAAAAATAGTTGATGGTATGACACCCATATCTGGTATACTTAAGTAAAAAGACACATTTTTATGCAAAGTTAATAGATTACACTATTAGGCTACTTTGCCCATCGCGAATTATAGATCAACAAACATAATCTATAAAGGTGAAAAATGCATTTACTTACACATATTTTAGAATCGAGATATTTCATGATATATGTTGGGAATATTTCGAATAAAAAAAAAAAAATCATTAATCCCTGCTGAAAAAAACAATAGACGCCATTACAAAATTTGTAGTGGTTTTACTGGTTATAATGGGACTTGAATTGGTTTTAATGGAAACTGTAATGAACCCTGTGGGTCTCTACTGGTAATTGGTCACGAGAACCTCAGACTAGGCAGAAGGTTTAACTTCCAACAGGACAATGAACCTAAGCACACAGCAAGAGTGGCTTTGGTTAAAAGTTGATGGTTTGTCATGTTTGTGATGGTATTTGTAGTGGAAACCATTAACATTTTCTGTGATGGTTTTATTGGGGGTTTTTCCAGTAGGGATATAAGCCTATATCAGTTATACAGTGGTATTGTGGCTGCTGTGTCACATGACAAGCATGAGAGCCCCCCATTCACTCCAGCCCCCTCAAAAATAATGAGTGCATGATGCCCCTGACACTACAATACAAAATTATTTGTCAAATAAATGAAACATGATGAAACATTCATTTTAGTTGAAATTGTTATAGATTAGTTCTAGGGATCGCAGTAATACATGACATGGTGAAAAATGACTGAATGAATAATACTGAAAGTAGGTTAAGATGAAATTTAAAATTGTGCCCCTAAAAGCACAAGTGGCCCCTGTCTGGCCCCCAGTTACTGGTCTAGAACCGGCCCTAAGACTTCCATCTTGTGCTTGCGGAGAGCCCTTGGTGATACTGAGAGTTGGACTGAACATGGACAGGTCTACTGATATCCACAACATCTGCTTTAAATAAACGGTTTAGGATTGCAGACTAAACAGCATGAATATTTTACATTGGATGTTAGATTGGTTGCACATTCACCCATGACTGAAGATCCAAGCAAATACTGATACATAAACCGAAGTTTGACACCAATGCACTCACACCATTCATGTGAAATATTTTCATATTAAATATTTAGATACTTTAAATAAAGGGATATTCTCTGTTAGGTACAATTTACAATCTGACAACATCTGAGACATACTGTCATATTACCACATACAATCATTCAATTGCCGATGTTTGACTTTAGATGATTGCATTATTACTTGAGAGTGGCTTTGAAGGACTGTTTTTAGTCCAAACTATTATCTGTGGTAATCAGCAGCATGTCAGAGATGCTATCAATAGTATTTAACCGAAATGTAGCTCGTATTTAGTATTTAGCTTTAGGAGTAAAAGTACATCCTGGATTTTGCATGCTGGGCACAATTAGATTCCTTTAGGAAGTTTTAACTGTACGTAATATGGCCGTCTTGTTCCTCTGTGTTTTAAATCTTGGCCTAATGGATCATCAGGTGCTTATGAAGTTTGTTTGCACTTTTGAGAGCTTTTAAAGGCTTGCATGCATGAAAATTGTACAAGTGTCAATTGACTTTTAAATATCAGGTTTCAAAATATCTACTGGCTTTTATAAAAAAAAGTTGAAAGTAAAGTATCATGTACACTACCGGTCTAGTGTCTTTGCTCACCTAGGCCGCAGTTATTTGATTGAAAATACAGTCAAAACAGTACATATTGTTACATATTTAAAATAACTGTCTAATTAAAATTATATTTAAAACTTTATTCCTGTGATCAAAGCTGTATTTTCAGCATCATTACTCCAGTCTTCAGTGTCACATGATCCTTCAGAAATCATTCTAAAATGCTGATTTGCTGCTCAAGAAACATTTCTGATTATTATCAGTGCTGAAAAATTTTTTTGCTGCTTAATTTTTTTGTTGAAACTTTGGGATAAGTAAGTGTTCTTTTGAAATTTCTATCCAACAAAGAACTTAAAAAAAAAAAATAGTATCAGAAAAATATTAGGCAGCAAAAACTGTTTACATTATTAATCACTGATCGCCAATAGTAATTGACAATAATTGAGCACCAAATCAGCATATTAGAATGATTTCTGAAGGATCATGTGAAACTGAAGACTGGAGTAATGATGCTGAAAATTCAGCTTTACATCACAGGAATAAATTGCATTTTATAAAATATTTATTTTAAATTGTAAACATATTTCACAATATTACATAAGAAACTTCTTTCAAAAACATAAAAAAATATGAATTATTCCAAACTTTTGACCGGTAATGTATTGTGTGCAATCTGTCAATGCAGTGGCATAACAGGGATGTATCTGTCCTCACTTTGTGACACTAATACTCTGCCCTCCAGGGATAGGAGACGATTAAAGGGGTCATACTATGAACAAAGGGTCAAACGAGTGAAAGGGTTGAACGCATAACCCCTAAGCATTGTTTCACAGATGAAGAGGTCAGTCAATTATAACTTAAGGCCTTTACAAGTCTTAAGTGGTGTTCACATTGCCAGCGGTTAAATTCATAAAGGTCGGGCCAAATCTCTGTGCTGTTAGGCTAGCAGGTGTTTCTCCATCAGTGTATCCAACTGTATCAGGTGGCAGATAGATCACTGTCTACACTCCCGTCAGTAGCTGCCACACTGCATCGCTGCTCATTATGCAACCTGATTTGCATAAAGCTGAGCCATGGTCAACTTTGTTGCATCGCAAATGGTTGATGTCGATCACGCCACCTCAAATCGTTAACTCTCTCCCTAAAAGGGTGGTTTTAAAAAATGGTTTTAAGTCAGTTACCTATTCCTATCTTTTGCTGTAGTGTGTCAGTAGGAAATATCAGTTTAATTGTAATAATCCAGTGAGATTTGTGTCTGACAACATCTGACAATCTCACTGGATTATTACAATTAATGGCATAATGAATGTTTGTAAATGTAAACTGATATTTCCTACTGACACACTACAGCAAAAGACATTATAAATAACTGACTTAAAACCATGTTTTAGCTGATTTAGTTCTAATCATTTTGGCCACCACTGTAACTGCAACAGCAGGCTTGTGTTGTGCTTTCACATTCTCACTATTTTGTTACGTGGTGTGAAATATGCAATGAAAATTAATTTCAATGCATGACTTCTTTAAATGCTGCCATTTGCCTAGAGAGTGCAAAAGATGTGCTTAAGCAGAATATTGTGGGTGATCAGTACTCACTGCTGGAGGAGGAAGACATGCGGCGCTGGGCAGGGGCCGGTGCGGTGGTGCTGGGTGGAGGAGGAGGAGGGGGCAGCTCTGATGGAAGAGGTGGAGGAGGAGGTGGAGTCGGGATGAAGGTGCTGGCGGGTGGGGGAGGAGGTGGAGGAGGAAGGGGTAGATCCTCTGTGTTTCCCGTCCCGTTCTCAGGAGCAGGCGCTGTGTCTGCTGCTTCCTCCAACAGTGCAGAACCCTGTCGAGAGAACAGGTAAGAGTGCAGCAGATTTCGATGTTTAAATATTTACTACTGGTTTTCTAACAGATGACCCGACAATGAAAATGCTCACATCATGCAATCCTCGATGCTTATGACTTTCTTTCTTCTGATAAATACCATTTGTACAAAAAGAACCTCTCTGTGAGTCCACATATTGCAAGTGAAAAACACATACAGCCATGACAGTAGGGGTTGAACGACTTCTGATTTTTTGAAGTCGACTTTTATGTGATGAAAGTCGAGTCGAAGTCGACTAGTCGCTGATGATGTCATTAATGAACAAATAAGTTTGGAGCTGTGACAAACACCTTGTGCACAGCTATGGCATATGACACAGCGCTGCCCACATGGCTATTGCTCCTATATACACTCTAAAAAACACTGGGTTGTATTTAACCCAGCATTTTTTAGAGTGTAGATGAATCAATGTTTTTTTAGAGTGAAACAAGAAGTGTGTGTAAGAAAAACACAAATATTATAAACTTCGAATATACTTTTCCACTATAAATCATCAATTCAGACGAACTGTCGTAGTCACATTTATGTCAAGCTTCATAACATGCTTACACTCTTAAAAATGCTGGGTTGTTTCAACCCAACTTTGGGT
>NW_015539980.1:697428-711236 GCF_001515605.1 Sinocyclocheilus anshuiensis
GGGTTGAAACAACCCAGCATTTTTAAGAGTGATACATTTACATCAAACACACACTAGATCCTCTCTTGAATGTGCATATGAAGTATGTCCGGAAGCATCCCCTGCGGTTGTCCTGATGTCTGTGTGTGCTTTTTGAAGCACCAACATTCTGGTGCCCATTCACTTGCATTATATATGGATGCACAGATATATATTATTTAGCTTAAAAAAAAAAATAAAAAAAAAAGTCATATATATATATATATATATATATATATAGATAGATAGATAGATAGATAGATAGACAGATCACTGTAAGATCTTCTGAAAAGTGTAAACACTGACATACACTGGTTTTGTGGAAGGAATATTTGTTTGTCCAATCAATGGTTGATTGGGCAAAATGTTTGAGAAACTTGTTAAATAAAAAGCATTACTTTTTGCATTTTGATGGCACGAGCGGCATAAAAAACAATCACTATATATATTTAAATATATATATATATTTTTTATAAAGCCAAAATTGAAAGGCCTCGAAATTATCAACATAATTAAGACTTTGCTGAAAAGCCTGTTGTACGCAATCTTCTGCACGCTTTTTGACCACAGATTGATTGGTTGATTGATTTTTTTAGAATAATCATGATTATCAAACATAATACATCAGGTTTTTGAGGGATGTTTATTTGTTCATCTCTCAATCATATTGCATGTGTTTTGCTGCCCACAATAAAATCTACAGAGCTTTTATCATAAAACTAAACATTTAAATATCTTACTGGGAGATACAGAGTGACAATGACATTTCTAAGCATTTTATTATAAATAGTCTGTTATAAAGATCTCATTGATTTACAAGTTATCAGAATTTCATCTTAACTTTTTAGTCATATTAATATCAGCAACTGCTCCAAATTGCATATTTTTGCTCATTTTAGTCCTCTGAATATGCAAATGTGATTTATTTTTTTATATCTAGTTAGTCTAAAAGCTCAATAAACTGTTCCATTTCAAAAAATTTAATAGATTTCTTTCTGATAATTATTCATATGTCAGGCTTTACAGCCATAAAGGTCAATTTAAAAATCACATTTTGGACACTAAAATGGTCATAGGCAGAATAACATTACAAATACACTTCCCCAAAACACTTAATCTGACCAACATGCCTCCCACTGCGCCCCACCATATGCATTGCAGCTGGTAATGAATACATAAATAGATCTAATTGAGTGGTTTGCTGGAATTAAAGGACATCTGCTAAGCTAAGAGCCACAATCCTTCACACTCAGCATCTCCAGAGACCACCCCTACAACTGACGCAGTGTAAACAACCCCTGACCTTTCACCCCATGCACCCCCGCCTCCTGGACGCGTGCCCCACACGTGCCCCTTATCCCCTCCTCATCATCACTGTCTCCAGCATATGGTGCGTTTCATGTCACACGCATGTCCGTGTTAATGGGTCATTACCCAGAGGGACATGTGCAGCGCCATCTGGTTCAATCAAGTGGCCAGACGCCCCACCGGGCATCTAATTGGCTCAATGAAGATTAGATCTGATAGCAGAAAGGGGCCATATGAAATGCTGATATGTATTCTAGATCACATTGTGCGTGTTCATCACAGAGGTAAATGTTATGGCTCTGGAGAATTAATGGAGCTCTTCTTTATTCAAGTAACAAATTTGTCTCAAATGTGTTGCAAAGATTTCTCATAAAAAAATAGGATGCAAATGAGACAGTTGTTGACATACAAATTAGCACAGATCGGATAATGGATTTCTAAGTTAAGTGTCTCAGATGTTTCTCCTTAAATTCCTTAGGATTACTTCAAGTCAAGTCAAGTCAAGTCACCATTATTTAGATAGCGTTTTTTACCTTTTTTTTGTTTGCAAAACAACTTTGTGTCAAAGTAAATCTTCAAATAGACAGAAACAAGACATTTTTGTCATCATTTAGCCTCATGTTGTTACACTAAAAATAAAATGGTAAAGGATTTACTTTGAAACAATTTTTACTCTGAAATTGCTAGTTTATTTCACAAATAATTACAAAGAAATGACAAGTAACAGTGAATGAAATGTAATTTTTTTAAAGTAAAAAGCCTGAAATAGTCTTTTCTTGTAATACATACTCCCACTCTTTTATTTGCAACTTAAGTAGATTGTAGAAACTTTTGGCACCAGTGGTCTCTATCGTCTTCTTACAGTATAGGCTTATGATGTTTTTGAGAAACTTGAGTATGACTTTCTTTCTTGCATGGAACACAGAGGTTTAGTAGAATGTCCTAGCTGCTATTTTCCAAATAATATAAATATACAGGGACCAGGAATGTATTTGGTCACCATTCACTTTTAAAGGGAAAACAGCAGCTTGGACATTTTTCTAGATAACTCCTTTTGTGTTCCATGGAAGAAAGAAAGTCATAAAGGTTTGATATAATGGGGTTGAGTACAGTATGACAGAATTTGGTAACACTTAAGTACAGGGACCAGTTCTCACTATTGACTAGTTTATTATTAACATATTGACTGTTTATTAGTACTTATAAAGCACATATTCTGCATGACCATATTCTACATCCCTAATCCTACCCAATACCAGCAAATAGCAGCAAATTAGGAGTTTGAGGCAAAAGTCGTAGTTAATGGTTTTCCAGAATCCATACTTAAGATGCACCAGCATACTGATAACTGTATGGATTCATACTTTGCACTGGAATTGGAGATACACTACCAGTCAAAAGTTTTTGAACAGTAAGATTTTTTATGTTTTTTTTTTAATAATTCTCTTCTGCTCACCAATTCTGCATTTATTTGATCCAAAGTACAGCAATACAGTAACATTTTGACATATTTTTACTATTCAAATAACTATTTAAATTTTAATATTTAAAATGTAATTTATTCCTGTGATCAAAGCTGTATTTTCAGCATCATGACTCCAGTCTTCAGTGTCACATCCTTCAAAATCATTCTAATATGCTGATTTGCTGCTCAATAAACCTTTTATTAATTATTATTATTATTATTATCAATATTTAAAACAGTTGAGTACATTTTTTTCAGGATTCTTTGATGATAAGTACAGGGACCAGTTCTCACTATTGACTAGTTTATTATTAACATATTGACTGTTTATTAGTACTTATAAAGCACATATTCTGCATGACCATATTCTACATCCCTAATCCTACCCAATACCAGCAAATAGCAGCAAATTAGGAGTTTGAGGCAAAAGTCGTAGTTAATGGTTTGTTAATGGCGAGAATCGGGACCTTAAAATAAAGTGTGACCCACAATTTTCATTTTTGTGTGAACCACTCTTATAAAAAAAAGGAAAACCAAATTTGTTATCCAATCAATCATTGTCGTCTAGAAGAAAAAAAAAATGCTATGTTAAAAATATATTCTTTCCCAAAGTATTCTGTCCTATGAGTCAAACTGCAGTTATTATAAGAGAACTCTGTGCTAGTAAATGGACAGTTCAAACACAATACTGCTAGGTCCCAGCCGTCAGACTTACATAACACAACAAAGAAAAGACTGAGCATTGTTTACCCAGCAGCCCAATAAATGCTGAACTGCAGTGCTAACAGGGCTGCCACACCTTGCATGGATTTGTGTTGTAATGTGGCAGGTGAGGGAGTGAAGCTAGCTTGATTCAGACTGAAGAGAGCTGGCTGTCCCGGAAACAACTGCTTTCTGTTTGGCAACCATACTATTGATGGTACCCACTGACTCCCATATTATGAAAAAAAAAAATACTGTGGAAGTAAATTGGGACCATTAACTGTTTGGTTACCCACATTCTTCAAATTTTCTTTTATGTTCCACAGAAGAAAGACACGCATGCAAGTTTGGAACATTTCGAGGCTGAATAAATTAAACTTTCTTTATTGGCTGAACTATCCCTATATAACAGTTATTTTAAATAGTACAAATATTTCAAAATTGTACTGTTTTTGCTGTACTTTGGATCAAATAAATGCAGGCTTGGTGAGCAGAAGAGACTTCTTTAAGAAAGATTAAAAATATTACCGTACATGACCATGAAACAGAATCTGAGGTTTACCTCCTCGTTGGGTGCCATGGCTCTGTTGGGGTGCTGGTCTGCGGTATCGCTACCCAGGGTTTTGTAGTAATCCCCAGTGCTGGGCTGCTTGCTGAAGCTACGGGACTTTCGATTAGAGTCGACTCTTCGAAGCCTTTCGTGGCCCTCGCCAGGATTCAGCTGCTGGAGAAATGAGCAGCACATGTTTATAGTAATAGAAACAACATAAACATGCTTGAGTTTACCAATCAGCCATTTAAAAACTTTTATTGATCAACCACTTCATCTCATCTGCAGCCCTCATCAGTGGTATTAGCTGTAAAACCCAACGAGAAATTGCCTTAAAACATTTAAGCTTAAAAAACAATATTTATGAGTGCTGTGAATTTATTTCAGGAGTCCACTAACAGTAGTTTTTTTTTTTTAATTAATTTACGCTATGAACTGTACTCACATACTTTGTGTAACTAAAATTTGAACTGAAATTGAACTGAACTAAGCAAAAACATCATTAAAATTAGAGACATCAAATTAACTTGCAGTGGGTGTTGCAGTTCATCAGTCCAAAAGAAGTGAAATAAAGCACATCCATAATAAAAAGTGCCTCACACGGCTCCGGGGGTGAACAAAGGCCTCCTGTAGCGAATCGATGCGTATTTGTAAGAAAAGTAACCATATTTCTTCTTCTTCTTCTTAATGTTTAATGGTGGTTGGCATCCAGTGTATATATATATATATATATATATATATAACCATATATAAATATATAACCATATTTAAAGTGTAATAATCAATTTAATCTAGCTTGTGCTCACAGCTGTACACGGAAGCAGCTCTGGGCGGATGACGTAGGACATTGGCGTTGCGCAACGGTCACGAATTACAAGTACAAAACGAAGATTTGTAAAGAAGAATGTCAGAGAATTTCGATATAAGCCAAGAGGAGACTGGTTTTCCTTTGCTAAAGTAAGGAAACTTTGCTTCCTTTGATCCTGTAAACAAACGTTGGTTTTCACGAGGCTCACCGGCGCATACGCAACGCTGACCTCATACGTCATCAGCCCGGAACTGCTTCCGTGTACAACTGTTGACATTAAAGAGATTATTACGTTTTGAATATGGATATTTTTTTTACAAAAACGCATCGATTCGCTACAGGACGCCTTTGTTCACCCCCCGGAGCCATGTGAGACACTTTGTATTATGGATGGATGCACTTTATTTCACTTCTTTTGGACTGATGAACTGCAACACCCGCTGAGTGCCATTAAACAGCTTGAAAGATCAAAGACCATTTTTAATATAACTCCGATTGGATTCATCTGAAAGAAGGAAGTCAAATACGCCTAGGATCACTTGAGGGTGAGTAAATAATGGGCTAATTTTCATTTTTGGGTGAAAAAATCCCTTTAATATAACTAGCAAAAAGATTATCACTACATTGGTATGTGTACAGTTATTGTGTTTTAAAGCAGCATGCAGCATAAATAAAGTCATGTTTTTGGCCCATCTTTGACCTAACCACAGACTCTAATCTTCAGTGCAATGATAACCTTCAAAACTTTAACACAGCAGAAGCAACTTTAAATCCTGACAAAAATTATCACTTACACTCACACATTTTTATTTATATAATTATTGTGTAAAAACACATTTCATAACACTCCATTTTAACATTTACTCTCCTTATTAGGGTTGCAAAAAGGTGGACAATTTCCAGCAAATTTCGTAAACATTCCAGAAATTTTGGAAACTTTCAAGGATTTTTTGGAATATTCCAGGGATTTTTGGAAGTTTCTGAAAATTTACCGGAAATTTTCCACCCCTTTGCAACCCTACTCCTTATACAGTCTAAAGCAAAGCATGATGGGAACTAGGTAAACTGTTTTAATAATTTAATTTATTATTATTATTATTATTTTACAGTGGGCATGGTGGAATAGGTAAATAAAAAACTATGGTTCTTTTTCAGTATTTTATTAGCGTAGAAAAACAGAAATATATTAAACATTTTATTGAATATATTAAATACATGAAAATATACTAGAACATGGGTAGGTGACAAATAATGTCTATGAACTGTTTTACCAACATCACAATTTTAGCTTTAAATTCTTATATATGTCAGGGAGTGTATATTTTAGACATCTAATGACTATTGTACACCATCAATTTGTAGCAAATACATTATGTAGTCTCTCAAATATGTGCTTATAAAAATAAAACAAAAAACTATGAATTGTTATAATACAGGAAATGTTTAACATAGTTCTAGATGAATTATAGCATGTCACACTGAGGAAACTACTGTCACTGAAATGTCACATATTTGAATACTGTACTCCTGCCCACACACACACGCCATAAAAAAGAGGTTATATTGACTTTTTATGAGACGGGCATTAGAAATGTCAGTGTGAAATTTGTAATATAATTTGTCAGACAAAATTCTCCTTCACTGTTTGAAAATGGAACAAACCACTGCTATTTTTTAAACACAATTCTAGTACAAGAGGAAATCTGAATTTTCATCCCATATTGCTTCAGGCAATCCTGACACATTAAGCCACATAAACTCTTAATAATTCCTATTGTGTTCATGTGGCAAAACCTAACGTGACTCCAGCTGATTTGCCTGAAAACAAAAAGACTTTTCATGGCACAAAAGCTGAACTTAACATAGATTTCTAAGCTTCACAGAGGCAAATAACACAGCAGGCTACAAGAGAGACCGGCGGACCCCTTGAATGCTGTTTCAGTGTCAATGCACCGAATGGTTTCACTTTCTGCAGCCGTCACTCACTTGTGTATGATATCGAATCTTCATCACTGATCTAAAACCAGTTTTATCCACCTGCCTTTAGGAGTACGGAAACGTCATTACAGCAATCACGGATGCGGTTTCGAGAGTTTCTAGAAATTTCCAACACAAAAAAGGTAATGCTTGGTTTTCCTGTTCTTAAGATTTTCCTAATGCAAAGTCCTTGAATTTGCATAGTAATCAACCTTATGCAATGCAATTCTAAAACAAATAAAGTCGCAGGATAGTGAAGCAAAGCAACGAATGTGAGCTGTTAATAAGCTGTTTAATGTGATAATGTCATTTAAAAAAAAAAAAATGAAGGTACCTTTCGTATAATAATAAATAACAAAACAATCCATTTTGGTCAAACAAAAGCAATATTGATTTCTATATTGATATTGATCTCTATCTGAAAGCAAATACACCCAATAAAAAAAACAACCATGACAAAGAATTTGAATTCTGTCATCTGTGGCTTTTTATTTCTCACGCCGGCCCTGAGGATGGTATTATCCATTCATGTCCTTCCAGCATCCAATTTGCATTGTTGTCTAAAGCACTGTCCTCCCTGCAGAGTTACTCCCAGTGTAACTCGAGTCAGCCCAGTGCAGATGGTTTGATTATCATACCTCAGGGAAATCGCTGCTTGTAAGGCTAGCTGACCTCTATACAATGTGGATGGACCTGAGCCTATTTCAAACCTGCTGAATTTTTCATCACCAGTCACCAATACGTATTCTTCAGGCTTCTACATCGTGCAGCGACTCATCTAAAGATCTAAAGCATGTTCAGTAACGTTAGCTGAAGCTCACTTGAGTGAAGAACATGAATGCAGTGCTGTTCATGCATTTGAATGTTTATCTGATTCTGCATGCAATGCATTTGAAAGGTTTTCTAGGTTATCACAGTAGACAAGCAACCCGAGGCTACTGATCTTATGTAACTCAACACAAATAATAAACACACAGCCGTTGCATAGACAATTATATAATTACACACAAAGCTGAAGTATCCCAAGTCAACCAAACCAGCACAGTTTTAACTCCTACCGCCATTACTACTTCATCACAAAATAACACTGAATTGCAGTCTTACCCTTTCCGACTGCCCTTATTTCTTCCCACAGTGCTGTCACCCTACGCAAAGCTTTAAACCGAGAGCTGATAGATGCTCAGGTGTCACTAGATCTCCATTCTGCTGTGCCTCATTCTACCTGACGCTCGCTTTGCCTTTCCCCGCCCCTCAGCCTCCCACCAAACAATCACATCCCAGAGCGATGACTTCACTGCTCACCTGTTATCCAACCACAGGTCACAGCGCTCGTGGTCTCTTATGCAAAGCATTGTGACACAGTGGCCAAGCATGGCCGCTCCGGCTCGGCTTTCTCACCGGTCGAAGGATTGCATTATGCACACCGGCCACCAAAGAGAATCTGATTACAAATAAACGCGTTCAAAGGTAGCTGATTTATGGAAATAGCAAGCGGCAGTGGGTGATAAGACTGCAGCAGAGCCGTGTGGATTCAAAATGAAACGCAATGTGACTCTGCTGTTAAAGTGTATCAGAGTTATGTCAAATGAAGAACATTACATTTAAACCCAAGAGAGAATCCAGGTGGACTTGTATAGCATTCCAGTGTATGTGGAGCGAATCATAGCCTAATATGGGCCTGAGTTAGTATATGGTGTGGTATTCAAATACATTAGAGCTCTAGAAACAAACTAACCTTAAGTGAGCTGAACTAGACTAAACACAACCCAGAAATGTGCCAGTATGCGGCTGCTATGCATACTTATGTTATCATGGTACTCAAGGAAGAGGATGTTTTTCCTTGAGCACAGTGTTTCTTCCAATGTTCTGCCCTCTAAATAATGATACAGTCAATATTTGAGGGAGAATAAACAGCCTATATTATATTTCTCTCTGCATATATGAGTTTTACGCCTCTTCATGTAACATGAGCATAACAGATCTTTGTATTTCATTATATTTTTTTGTATCTATGTTGATGACAGCACAGATCATCTGATGAGAAAAATGTTCAAAGTGAAATATTTGGCATCTTGGAAAATTGTGTGACATTGTTGAGATCTCTTATAAGACTAAAGATGCTAAACACTCTCTTTGCTCTGCATTTAATCCTATTGTGGTCTCAAATGAGATAAAGAAATCTCTAAATTTATTAAAAAGAAGAAAAAAAAATTCAAACTGTGATGTGCTTGCACCACCTGAAAAGAAAGCACATATAATCTGTTAAACTAGTGTTTGATTGACAGCTCTAAATCCCTCCTCACGTTCAGCCCCTCCCAACAGCATCACAGCTGCTCTGCAGCCTAAAGTCTTTGACCATAAAAGGAAAAGCAGACTGCATATGGTTTGAGACGACAGATTCTAGTAGTTTTCTTCATGACTTATTGAAGTATTTATTTTCATTAGAAGTTGTATGTATTTCAGCTCATTAAAGTTCATTATGGACTGGATTAAGTCAGTATAGGTCATATAATATCACTATATAATGCACTTATACACTGTAAAAAAAATAAATAAAAGCTACTATATATTTTTCAGTTTACAGGACTTTTGAGTAACAGAAAGACACATGTAGACTATATGTATAAATTTGTACTTGCCATGATGAATTATAGGCCGAATCAAGTATTTTGCATTTAGTGAATGGACAAATTCAAACTGGCAAAACAAAGTAGTGTTACTTACAATTATGAAGACAGTAGTTGAAAGATCTTTCAGAAAAATCTGCATTATGTTGCCTTGATGTTTTTAACCTTTCAACAATATCTATTTAACATTGCATTAAAATGGAGGTTCAAGGCATTTCAAAGGGTTTAGCAGAAATACAGGTTGTAAATTATGTTTAGAGTCTATATGTTCATAAATATTAATATTTTAACATTTATTCCAGTGTATTGTCCATAGACTGGTGCACAGTAGTGCATGACTGTAAACGCCACCTTTTTTCTACAGGTATTGAGATCTGAGGGATATATTTGTATTTGCATCTGTGCCATTATGATAATGATCATCTGCTAAAAAGTGGGGGATTTTCTGAAGTTATGAAGGCTGCCACATCCTTAGGTTATGCTAAACTTATGGGGCCAGACTCAACATTGTTCTGCGTCTTAGTGGAAGAGATACTGTCTGAGAGAAGACAGTGGGTCATTTTGGGGGTCAGAGGTCATGGACAGGGTCTAGCTGAAGGTTTCATTACGCCTTGAATAAAGTAATAATGAATGACAAAACTTTACCTGCACTGCTTAAGTGCTTCAAATTGGAGAGCTGAATTCATCATAAAATGTGTGGTGAAGCAAGCCAATGAAAATGAATCAAAATTACATTCAGACGCGTCAAGATACTTTTGGGGGCCTCTGAATACTTATATTAATTGCATACTAAGTGAAGTGTTAAATTCTGCTGTGTTTCTCATCAGTTAGTCCAGCAACCATCCAAACAAGTTTTGATGGGAAGATCTGAGCTACTACTTCAAATACTTAACATGCAAACATAGAAGACGAAAAGTGCATTATCTGCTCTTCATACTCCAACAATAGTACTGCAACACAGCTGAACTCCCTGTAATGATCAGAAAATGTGTGTGTTGGGATGTGCTGGCAGCTTCTGACAGTTTAATTAGTTCAATTAATGTCAAGTCCATCATGCAGCACATCATTAGAGCTTTTGGGAGGTAATGCTAATGGAAGCCCTCATTAACGAGAACACAAAAGTAGCATTGTGTTTTTGTCTATATGAGTGTGTGAATCCATTCCGTGTGTGTGCACCTGCTCTGGGCTTTGATTAGCGAGCACAGGGCTGTTTTTTAACGCACAGATTGAGGTTTGTTGGCCAGACAACAGAAGATACATTGCTAGTCTGATTCTTTCTAATGGCCACTGTGCACCACTGTGTGTTATTTATGAGAAACCGCTGTGATTAAGTTCATGTACGATTAATTAGACCATATTGTGCTGCTTTACTGTCAAAGCTAACCGAGGTGTTATTTTACACCTACATATGTATTCCATGCCAATTAAAAAAGGATGAGCTGACGGTAAGTGTGTGTTAATTAGACGTTTCAGTGTTAAATCCACAGGGAATGTTTTGCTATTATAGGCCTATACACAGAATGACTAAAGCTCTATGGATTATTTAGTTACACAGGGATGCAAGCTGGTCTTTGTAATGAAGTGAGCTGTATAATCATCATATCATATTGCCTGAATGCACTTATTTGAACTTTTTAAGACGTTCAGTCATTAACATCACAATGGTGGTTGAAATTTCCCAAAATATTCTGAAATCTAACTAAAGATTTTAATACCTAGTCATTTTAAAGACAACTTGAAATGGCATTCACAAACCAGTTTACTTCTTCTGTATTGCGATGTATTTTACAGAATGCATTGTGAAAGCTAAAAAATAAAAAATAAATAAAATAAGGTTACACTTTAGTTTGGGGACCAGTTCTCACTTTTTCCTTAATAAACTCCTAATTTGCTGCATATTAATAGTTAGTAAATTAGTTGTTAAGTTTATGCATGGGGTAGGATTAGGGATGAAGAATAAAGCATTAATATGTGCTTTATAAGTACTAATAAACAGCCAATATGCTAGTAATATGCATGCTAATTGGTCTCTAAAGTGTTACCAAAAATAAATAAATAATTAACGATGAAGGATAAGTCAAAACTAGATTATAAAATATACATTTCATGATACAAGTCGTTTCAAAGCAGCTTTATAGAAAATGATGCTAATTTTTATAATATCTTCATACCTTATAGTCTAATTTAGCAGATCAGAGCTGGATGATAATATATCTTACATGTTGCAATGATAAAATCAATCAAGCACGCCCTACGTGAGCACAGTCTACCGTATACATGCAGATACTCACACAGGGCAGTATATTTAAGACAAAGCAAGTACTCTACCTCAATCAGTTCTGTGAGTTATGTCTCTTGTGCACTTCACATGAGTAGTGCTATTTTGCGTGCCATGCAGAGTTGCCTATGAGCATTTTAAATCAATCTCCGTTTCAGCTGGACTGTCTTTGTGTTGTGGTAGAAGAAGTCATTTGCAGTTCTGTTCTGATCGTGAGCCTGACATGCATGAGAGACAATACGATGCACGAATCCTGGATTATAGATTGATGCACTCTTGTTCACTATTGTACAGCATTTCCTGTAAAGGCTTTTAGGCTTTTATTCTATACTGTCCATTAGTACAATATGATTCCTTTATATTCTGTGAATAAACATTGTGTTTCAGGTCTTTAGTCGTCATGGCTTCGTATCTGTTTGGTCAACAGCAACACATCAGATGATGACTCACTAGAGGCCCCGTGCACTGCATTTATGGTGCTCAGAACTCAGCACTAAACAAAATAAACTATGATCTTTTTAAAGGGGTCATGTTCAGATCTTTATATATGTTTCTAGAGGTTAGTTTATAAAGGCTTTTTGCATCAAAAAGTTCAAATATTTGTAAAAATGATCATTTTCCATTCTTTCCATCATCTCTCTCACAAACACAAGTAAGCACCAATGCTGTGAATGAAGTTCATTGCACCGTATCTGCGCTCTCCTCCACAGCAAGAGATGGCCAGCGATGTAATAGTGGTGTATGTTTAAACCACACAAAAGAAAATGAACCAATGCAACCACAACTGTCTATAATCTGTATAAATATAATATTATTACTATAACATATATACCTAATACTGCTACATTATAAAACTTACAGCTATATGATAAACTATATGATATCATGTTAAGTACAATTAAGAAAAGAGTGTGTTGCAAAATGATACAAACAAAAACATTTTTGTTAAATCACTCAGGCAAAAAAATAAAAAATATAATAATAATAATAATAATTAAAAAAAAAGATAAACTTCAGCCATGCATTTCTAATAGATTAATCTTTTCGAAGGGTATGCACAGTTTTTGGAGGCTCAGTCTGTCTACATCCAGGGACAGAACAACGTCAGACTTTCTTATTCCACATCTTGCTTTAGTGATTGATTGACAGACATGGGTTATTAAAAGCACACTGCCTTGATTTACATACGCATGTTAAGGGGAGTGTAGAGGACAAACGTGACATCATGAATGGGGTGATTTCAAATTCTGGCATTTCAGAAGTGTGGACAACAAAAACATCGTATTTTAAACTGGAATCAGGGATAATATCTTTCATTGAATCTACAGTAAGTAGATCCACTTCAGGTAATTACTCTTCAGCAGTGATCTTACAGATCTACCACAAAAACCGAAGTTCAAAGACGAAAATAATAAATTCTGCACACTTGTTTCTCTGACACATAAGGTCTATAGACAACATTAATAATTTTTAAATTTGTCAATATTGGATGAGAATTGTCCAATACTGTATATTTTATTGTGAACTTTTGTTTTCTGCCTGTACAAGGTATTGTGAATGTAACAATAGCAGAGCTGTGTGTTCATTAAAAAAAGGGAAGGAGACCACAAACAGAAAAAGAGAGCTATCATAACATTCAAAATTGGAAAGTCCCGGTTCTTTAGTTATAAGTGCCAAACGCCTTTTTGAGTCTAAAATGTATTTGTTGATCTTTTTATAAGTACACTTGCATAAAGATGCCCTCAGAGTTAACAGATATGAACTTGAGTCACAAACTACAATTTTGATTTCATTTCTACAGCAGTCACAGATTTCAGGAATGAGCCGTTGGGAACTGGGGAGGGGATTCTAAAAGTACATTTTTATACTTTAGTAAGCGGAATAGAACACTGAACTCTTATATTTTTATAAGATGAAAGAAAATGCAGGATATTACAACTTTATGACTGATTTTAGTTTTTTTTAAGAAAATATATAGCATACCTCGTTTTTGACTACATCATTGTCGACTCGGCGAAGGTTCCTCTTCACCTTTAGGTACTCGGCAGACTCCTCCTCCTCCGGTGGTTTGGGTG
>NW_015539980.1:711535-712263 GCF_001515605.1 Sinocyclocheilus anshuiensis
GAAATGCTGGGGGGGGCGGCAGGTGTGCAGGATGTTCATTTGCATTCTGGGAGCCGTCTGCTACATCAGGGTTCAGCATGTCCATATAGGCCTGCATGTCTGTAATGGCCGAATCTTCACCTCCTGCGATAAAACACATTTCTTTAATCATTTATTAAGACAAACATCACCCAGACAGACAGACAGACAGACAGACTTAGATTACAAGCAAGATGTATTCTATATTTATGAATGGTATTCACAAGTGTTGCTCCAATCATGAGGTCATATACACTATAATAATCAAAAGTCTGGGCACACCTCATTTGTTATTATTACCACTGATCCACAATTAAGAATAACAATCCTAAGTCTTCAAAACTATAAACATAAATGGAAGTATGGAAATTATGTAGTGATAAAAAATGTTAGAAAAAAGGTTTTACGATCATTGAAAGATTAAAATCATAACATATTTCAGTCAGGACATTCTTGACTGGTAGTGAAAGTATAATCATGTACGGCTCTGCTGTATATGGATGTCCTAAATGTGTCCACTAGAGGACATTACTGGGACGCCTCACAGCAGGTTGCCTGGACAACGCTATGGGAACATTGTTCTGAATGAGTTCTGCTTCAGCGAGCTCAACTTTTCCCACCATTGTTAATATAATGCTGCAAACACACTGCATTGAGCAAACGTATACGCTGAGAAGGTGGGCTATTGTCAGTTTGGGGGGGGGGGGGGG
>NW_015539980.1:712549-714501 GCF_001515605.1 Sinocyclocheilus anshuiensis
ACACAGCAATGCAGGAAGAGAACATTTTGTATCAAGATAATTAGGAGATTTTATATTAATGAATTTCAATAGACAGTCTGAATTCATTTGATCAAAAATACAGTAAAAACAGTAATATCATTACAATTTAAAATAACTGTTTCCTGTTTTAATATATTTTAAAATGTATTCCTGTGCGGACAAAGCTGACTTTTTCTCCAGTCTTCAGTGTCACATGATTCAGTAATTATTCTAATATATGGATTTGCTGCTCAAGAAACATTTCTTATTATTATCAATGTTGAAAACAATTGTGCTGCTTCATATTTTTGTGTAAACCATGACACATTTTTCCAGGTTTCTTGACGAATAGAAAGTTCAAAAGAACAGCATTCAGTCACACTTTAGTTTAAGGACCAATTCTCACTATTAACTATTAACTATGACTGTTAAGACATTAAGGGATCATTAAGGGGTCTAAAATATGATAACACAGAATAAGGCATTAATATGTGTCAATAATGTGCATGCTAATAAGCAACCAAATAATAGTGAGAATTGGTCCCTAAACTAAAGTGTTACCCAGCATGCATTTGAAATATACTCTAAATCTTTTCTAAAATTATGAATGTATTTACTGTCAATTTTCATCAACTCAATGCATCCTTGCTGAATAAAAGTATTAATTTCTTTAAAAAAATGAAACTTATATACCACTGATTCTTGAGACATGGGACAAAACATGTCCAGCAATTGGAACTGCTATTAGGTTTAAACATGAAAATATTTTCAATTGTAAATGTTATGGGGGATTAATAATAGAATGTATTTAACACAATTATCCCCTTCAGTTTATTTTTTATCATTATTATATCAAATCTATGACACTTATTGTCTTCTCACAATCTCACTACATCTAAAACAGTGTGTCCACAGAGAAGGGGTTAATCATTCATTTGCTATAAAATGGATTAGAAATGTTTGTTTTTTTTAATGATGAAAAAGAGCTTGTTTTATCAAAAGCAACACGTAATAATTTTTTTTTAGGATTTTAAATCCTAATGCTAATATCTTCCCGTTTCTGAGGAAATTATTTGAAATATTTAGATAATGCTATTCTCTTGAAGCAGGTTCTATTAGCATCTAGCAACAGAAAAAAATGGCTACAACCTGAACTCCATTTGTTTTCTGAAAGAAATGCCAAATATGTTAACACCGTCAGATGTCACCACCGTAAGATTTTCTGTCTGACGGAGTTGAAATTCAGCGTGAAGTCCTCATAGTTTTGTGGTTTTTAAGTAATTTTTAATTATATTAAATATAAAATAGTGTTTAATTTCTCTAATAATGTATAAATACTACATATGTGACCTGACAGCATATATTGCTTTTGTGGACTGATAGTCATTGCTTCTAGCAGGGTTAGGGTTGAGAGAACATAAGATTCAGGGAACATAAGGCTGAGGGAACACAAACACATCTATACATAATACAGTTCATTTGTATTCTAATGATTCATATGTGCTCTGATAATTTTTGGATCATTTGTTAAGATGTTTAAATCTGAATATTAAGATCCTGGTGAATGTAAATGGATAGAGGTAACAACTAATTGTTTTATTTGTTCAACTGTTTTTAAAAGTTACTGTGTAGATGCACAGCTGACACACTGTTCTGAGATGAGAGAAAATAGATCACTGTTTTCCAAAGATATATCAAAATACTTAAATGTGAATCTTTTATAAACAATAACAAACTCTCTGTTTGTTGTGCTTGTTTTAATACAGTAATTGATTGATTCAATGTATTAGATAGTTAAAATGACCACGAATTCAGGTTCCCTTTCGATACTTCACTCGTACTGCGTCTTGCTAGACGCATATGGGAAAAAAGCGTGTTTTCTCCTGAACTGAAGCCTATTCATTCACGCAGTGAAACTGCACGGCCATTGGTTCGTGCAGAGCTTAAAAAAC
>NW_015539980.1:714930-715756 GCF_001515605.1 Sinocyclocheilus anshuiensis
ACATTTCTCCTCTCTCAGCAAGCCTTGGAGAGAGAAACGACGAAGCCTGGGAACTAAGCAACCGGGTCTGAGCGCTCTCACGCCGACACAGAGCCTCCCCTCCCCTCTGCGCTTCGATCCGTGTCTCACACAAAAGGATTAGTGCCCCTCTTTACATCAAGCGGCTTTATCCTACAAAATAGATTGGAGCAGATGCTGCCACTGACAGCTTCAAATTTGTGTGTGTGTCACTATGGCTGCGCTCACAGACATGGGCCACTTTTACAAAAGCAGTTGCCCACGTTCGTTCACGGAAGACGGCCCCGCCTCCCCGCGCTCATGTTTCTCTCCTCCCAGCTACTTTGGAGGAAGCAATGATGAGCTCACGGGTTGAACGATCAGAATTGAGCAAACCTCTACACACACCAGTCACCTGAGTTAAGTCAACCCCTCGTCACGCGGGCCAAGGAGTGTCGAGATGGGTTATGGGGTTAATAAAGCGAGGATATTCACTCTAATTCGCTCGAAGAGCCCTGCGCTTCAGTGACGTGGTCCCCACCTCAGTGCTGAGCGTGGACGCTCACGTACTGAGCTCAGAGGTGATGAATTTGCTGGCAAAAGGAGCCATGAAAAAGGTTCTTCCCTTCAGGCTGTCCCTGCCCCCGCACTTTTACGAAGTGCATGAATACGGCGCTCTCCCCTCTAAGACAGACGGGAATCCGTATTATCAATTACCTCGACGACTGGCTTATTCTGGCACAGTCGGAGGCAGAATTAATATCTCACAGGACCCTCCTCCTCAGCCACCTGGAGTGCCTGGGACTCAGGGTCAATTTTGCCAAGAGTT
>NW_015539980.1:715828-716178 GCF_001515605.1 Sinocyclocheilus anshuiensis
CCTAGCATCAGTAAAGCGACCTGCAGGTGCTCTCAATTAGCCCTGCCTGCCTGGAATTCGGGCCTAACGACTCTAAAGTCATCCTGAAACCGAGGCACGATTACGTACCTAAAGTGCTCGCCACTCCGTTCAGAGCACAGGTCATTACGCTCTCCGCGCTTCCTCCAACTAAAGAGGACAGAGAGCTATCTCTGCTCTGCCCCGTCAGGGCGTTGAGAATCTATATCGAGCGTTCCGCTCCCTATAGGCGATCGGAACAACTCTTGTCAGCTTCGGTAACCGCACCAAGGGGTTTCCGGTTACGAAGCAAAGACTCTCTAGATGGATAGTAGACGCCATCTCGCTAGCAT
>NW_015539980.1:716447-719255 GCF_001515605.1 Sinocyclocheilus anshuiensis
TCTAGCAAGACGCAGTACGAGTGAAGTATCGAAAGGGAACCGAGGTTACGTTAGTAACCGAGTACGTTTTCGTTCACCACCGTCAGATGAATATTTTGATAATATTTCATTATATTTTATATTTGTTGAGGAATTGTTGGTCACATGTGAAAGTGTAATCTGTCTGCTAACATGAGAATGTTTTTTGAAATGTTAAAATCTTGAATGCTGTTAAAGATAAAGTTGAAATTATATTACACGGTCCAAGGTAAAAAACACATTTTGATAAAAAAGAGAAAAGTTGGGAGGTTGCATCAAAGCATAGCTCAGTAGCTTAGTACATATAATATACATAAACGTAGTTTCATTTGTCTGAGTACAAGGTTTTATTTTTTTCAATTTTGCACCCTGTTTTGTCCCACTTCTCAAGAATCGGTGATACATATATATTAGCATAATATTAGCAAAAGTAGTGCAAATACAATTATACAGAGAGCTCATTGGTGTGTTTCTCTGACCTGTCGGTACTTGTGAGGGAGGCGTGCCATTCCTCTTCTCTCCAGTACTGGATTGGCTGGAGTTTGCCGAGTCATAATTGGACAGCGAGCTGGAGGGTGAGCAGATGTCGAAATGGGCCGCGGTGGGGGTTGGGGTGGGCAGGGTGGCATTCGGAGAGGAGAGGCCTGAGTCGGGCTGCTTATACTCCAGATCTGCCGAAGGGTCCCGGGACAAGATTCGGTGCTCCACACTCTGAGACGAAAGCTAGTGTTATAGACAGGCGTAGAATAGTGACTCTTATTTACTCACCCTCATGCTGTTCCTAACCTGCATGAATTTCTTTCAGCTATAGAACACAAAAAATATTAGGTAACACTTTATTTTAAGGGGCCCTTGTTACATGTTACATGTACTTACTATTATAATAACAATAAATTATGCATAATTACACGCAAGTAACCCTAAACCAAACCCTAATCCTAACCCTAAGCATGTAGTAAGTACATGTAGTTAATTCATATTACTCAGTAGTTAAATGTATAATTACACTGTAACAAGGACACCTTAAAATAAAGTGTAACCAAAATTTTTTTTGAAGAATGTTGGTAACCAAATAGTTGATGGTAGCAATTGACATTCAGAGTATGAAAAAAAAAAAAATACTATGGAAGACAATGGCTACTGTTAACGGTTTGATTACCAACATTCTTCAAAATATCTTCTTTTGTGTTCAGCAAAAGAAAGAAACTCATACAGGTTTAGAACAACTCGAGTGTCAGTAAATGATGACAGCATTTTCATTTTTGGGGAAACAATCCCTTTAAAGATGCCTGTAAGTGTTTTTGTTTGTTTGTTTGTTTGTTTGCCTGTTTGTTTGTTTTTTGTTGTTGTTGTTTTTTTGCAATAGTCCTTGTGTTGCAAACTCTTTCATTGTGATTAAGGCAGAGAATTCCTTTAATTACACAAAGGTTAATTACAGGCAGTAGTAACAAATGAGATTGCAACAGATGAGGGTGTGTGAAACCACATCACTACAGTGGAGACATGCAATTCTCTACATATTATCAAGAATCTACTGAACCTAATTAATGGTGCACTTAGTTATTTTTCCTCATGAAAGTTTTACACGTTAAGAACTAAACAGTACTTTAAATAATTTGTTAACCCTGCAAAGTCTGAAATATGAAATCATAGATCTTTATAACACTATAGCAGACTACTTATGCATAAATGTCAGTCATCATTTATCAACTCCTCGTATGATGATACTTAGTTTTATGATCAAAGCCCTGTATTTATTGTGGGGACAAAACATATAATGCAAGGCAAAACAATAATGATTGAGAGATACAGTGCTAATGTAATGTAATGTTACTACACTTCCAGTTAAGTTAACCTGTGGCAAATTCATTTGAATGAGTATGATCTGGAAAGGCACACTCGTCTTCATTGGTCTAACAGCTGAAAATGCAAATCAGAGCAAAAACCAAGCCCTAAGATAAAAAAAACTGCCTGTAGAGCTCAGAAACAGGATTGCATCAAGCCACACATCTGGGGAAGAGTTCAGAAAAAAATTTGCTGCATTGAAAGTTCACAGAAGCATGTAGTTTCTGTTACCCTTAATGGAAGAAGTTTGGAACAAGCAGGACTCTTCCTAGAGCTGGACTCCTGGCCAAACCGATCAATTGATGGAGAAGGGCTTTGGATAGAGTGGTGACCAAGAAGCTGATGCTCACTCTAGTTGAGCTTCATGATCATATGTGGAGATAGGAGAAACCTACAGAAGGACAAACATCACTGCAACACTCCACCAATCTGTGCTTTATGGCGGTGTGGCAAGACTCAGTCCTCTCCTCAGTGGAGACGCATGAAAACACACTTGGAATTCGCAACAAAGCACCTAAAGGGCCCCCAGATTGTGAGAAACAAGATTCTCTGATATGATGAACCTCAATATCAAGCATTATGTTTGAAGGAAACAAGGCACTGCTCATCACCTGCAGAGTACCATCCCAAAAGTAAAGCTTGCTGGTAGCAGCCTCATGCTGTGGGGTTGTTTTTCAGCGGCAGGGACTGAGGGACTCATCAGAGTAGAAGAAAAACTCAATGCACCAAAATATTGAGATAGCCTTAATGAAAACCCAGTCCAGAGCATTCAGAACCTCAGACTGGGCAGAAGGTTCACCTTCCAACAGGTCAATGACCCTAAGCACACGGCAAGAGTAGCTTATAGACAGCTCTGTGAATGTCCTTGAGTGGCCCAGCCACAGCCTGAGCTTGAACCCAATCAAATATTTCTGGAGAAACCTGAAAATGTGCGTCTGCCCCCAT
>NW_015539980.1:719391-719860 GCF_001515605.1 Sinocyclocheilus anshuiensis
ACCTTCCAACAGGACAATGACCCTAAGCCCACAGCAAGAGTGGCTTATAGACAACTCTGTGAATATCCTTGAGAGGCCATATTTCTGGAGAAACCTGAAAATGTGTGTCTGCCCCCATTCAACCTGACAGAGCTTGAGAGGTGAAGAGGTGAGGAGAAGAAAGGCAGATAATTGTCAAATGCTGATGTGCAAAGCGTGTCACATCATACCCAAAAAAGACTTTAGTCTGTAAAGGTGTGTCAGCAAACACGATGGAACACAAGGGTAAGTCAATACAACAACAGGCTTATTGAAGATTGAGGCAGGTGACGTGCAGGTGAGGCATCAACATGCAGGTGAGTATCCAGCTGTGAGTGATTGGCAAGGGAGTGCAGGTGAGTGGCAAGAGAGATGCTGGGAAATGCAGTGCAGCGGCGGCTCAACTCATAACTATGACAGTACCCCCCCCCCCCCCCTTTGAGCGAGGCCC
>NW_015539980.1:720389-721628 GCF_001515605.1 Sinocyclocheilus anshuiensis
GAAAGAGCAGCTTCCAGACGCTCCAACAACCACACAGTCCAGGAGAGAGGTGGAGCAGAGGCGGAACGGAGGGCCATTTCCATGCACCAGAGGTCCAGGGAAGGAAGGCAAAGCCGGCAGAGCAGGAATCCAGCCAGGGCGGAGCAGATGAAGCGAAGCCCACCAGGATGGCATTGACGCCCACCAGGGCGGGGCAGACAGAGCCAAGGTCCACCAGGGAGGAGCAGGCATAACTGGAACATAGGGCACAGACAGATTACTAACGGCCACTATAACTGTGACAGGGTAGGCAGCAGGTTCACAGACGGCCTCCCTGGCCATGGCAGGACATTCAAGGGGTTCCCGAACAGCCACCTTGGCCTTCAGGAAAGACGTCATCATTAGAACTAATTCGTGAACTGGAACAGGCTCTGGAGCAGATTCAAGGTCAGGAGCCAGCTCTGGGGGGAACTTATGAACTTGAGTGGATTCTTTGCTTAATTTTAGGGCATGATCAGGAGATTGGCTGAGAGAGGGATCCTGGTTGAGCTCTGGGATGAGAGCGGACATGGTTCTGTGTTCCGAGGCTGAAGTCGGCACTGAACTGTGCTCAGATATTAAAGCTTCCCAGACGGTGCTTGGGAACGGAAGCCCTCTCCATGCTAGACTCAGGACTTGAAACATTCTCAGGGTAGACCTCGGGATTTGTAGCCATCTCCTGACTCTGGTCAGGGGTTAGAACCATCTTTCGACTCAGGTCCGGGGCTAGAGCAAGCTCTCGACTCCCAGGAGATAACTTAGAGCCTTCCTTCTCCGTAGCTGAGTCGGACCTCTCACTCTCTGGAATGGGTTTAGGGACAGCATTTCTTGGAACCAGGGGCGTAGATTACGCGGGGGACGTGGGGGACGTGTCCCCCCCACTTTTAATATCACGTAAATTCGTCCCCCGCACTTTTTCGGGCAAGTGTGTTCGCATAGAGGTTTTCAAGAGCTGGTGTGAATAAATATAGATTTAAATTCAAAGAGACAGTATAGTCTGTGCATGATCTGATGTTTTATTCGGACCCAGATTAAGACGAGATTAACATCGCGGAGCGCTAAACACTCATGCAGTGTGTGTTTCATTCACACTCGAAGCCGGAGGGCGCTCTCACGCAGAAAGTCGTATGGGGAAATGGACAAAAGCGTCCAGCTATCGCTGTATGAAAACAGTTTTTTTCACAGAAAAACAGAAACGTTTGGAAACATGAAGACATTAAA
>NW_015539980.1:721729-722037 GCF_001515605.1 Sinocyclocheilus anshuiensis
TATATATATATATATATATATATATATATATAACATTTCTGTCCCCCTCACTTCTGAAATGATGGCTACGCCCCTGCTTAGAACGGATTCCTGGACTGGGGCAGGCATGGTACCAGATGTAGGAACTGGAGAGCGCTCCTGGCTTAACTCTGTGTCGAACGCCGGATCCAGGCTGCGCCCAGGTAGAGGAGCGAGGAACACTAGAGTGCGCGGAGGAGCAGACACTGGGAAGTGCTCTGGAGGAGCGGACACTTGAGGGTGCTCTGGAGGAGCGGGCACTGGAGGGCGCTCTGGAGGAGCAGGCAGTG
>NW_015539980.1:722059-736333 GCF_001515605.1 Sinocyclocheilus anshuiensis
CGCTCTGGAGGAGCGGCCATTGGAGGGCGCTCTGGAGGAGTGGACACTGGAGAGTGCTCTGGAGGAGCAGGCATTGGAGGGCGATCTGGAGGGCATTCCGGAGCGGACTCTGGACTAGGTGCCAACTCTGGAGCGGATCCATGGACTCGAGCAGGATCCTGGCAGAGCTCTGAGGTGAAAGCGGGCACTAGACTGAGCCCATGGGCTGGAGCCTGCACTGGACCTTGGTTAGTGGCTGGAGCCTGCATTGGACTCTGGTCTAGAACAGATACCTTCACTGGGCCAATCTCGGAATCAGAAGCTTTCATTGGGCCAAACTTGGGAACAGGGGCCTTCTCTGGGTTAAATTCGGGAACAAGGCTCTTCTCGGGAATAAATTCAGAAACAGGAGCCCTCTCTGGGCTAAACTCGGGGACTGGAGCCCTATTTGGGCCAAACTCGGGGACTGGAGCCCTCTCTGGGCTAAACTCAGGGACAGGAGTTCCCTCTAGGCTAAACTCTGGGACTGGAGCCCTCGCTTGGCTAAACTCGGGAACAGAAGCCCTCTCTGGGCTAGACTCGGGGATTGGGGCCCTCTCTGGGCTAGACTCAGGAACAGAAGCCCTCTCTGAGCTAAACTCGGAGACTGGAGTCTTCTCTGGTCTGGACTCAGGGATAGAAGCCCTCTCTGGGCTAAACTCATGATCAGGAGCTTAAACTCATGGGGGGCCGGCACTTCTTCATTCGCCTTCTCTTGGGAGCAGAGGTAGAATGAGGCACGGCCTCTAGAATGGGCAGTTGGTTGAAAACAGGAGCCGATCTTGGGGCAGAAACAGGTCGGAGACTGGAGTCTAAAGCTCGCGTCCTCACGGGGCTGAGATTCTGAGCAGGAACCTTACTAGGGCTGTATTTGAGGATTGGGGTACCCGGGATGCCTGCTGCTCGCACCGACCTCAACGGTGGATCCATCACACTGGGCATTAGTCTAGTTTGCCTTAGTTTAAGTTCTATCTTGCTCATGGATTCTGGCATGGCCTCTGGGGTGGCGGCCATCTTGGCCAGGGCCTCAGGCGCGACAGCCCTTTTGGCTAGGGATTCCAGATGGAATTCTCATTCGGACCTTAGGACCGCAGGAGTCGGGTCCTCCAGGACCCCCGGACTTGGTTCCACCAAAGTGGGACCCCAGGAGTGGAATTATTACCGGTCACGGGGACTGAAGTAGACTCATTGTTAAGCTCTGGGACTGTAACAGACTTACTGACTGTAGCGGACTCTGGAACAGACTCATGGACAAGCATGAACGGGGTAGCTAGTGACAAGAGTGGTGATGGGGGTTTCAACCACCTCACCAACGGTGAGGGAGGAACCACACAGCAACATCACGCAGTCAATATACTGTGCGAGAGAATAAGCGATGGCTGATGTGGGTACATGACCAACAAGACTGTTGTCGAGTCCAAGTCAGAAAAGAGTCTTTAATACTTTATCACTCCAGGGCACAAGATGAGAGTTCAATAAACTCCTCCACATATTCCTCGATAGGGCGGCCATCCTGAGCACAGGTATAGAGTAGTTCGGCGGGATCAAAGAAAATGGAGCTCATTCTGCTGTATTGTATGTTGACGGTCTGGTCTTCTGTCAGCAAACACGATGGGACACAAGTCAATACAACAGCAGGTTTATTGAAGATTGAGGCAGATGCAGACAAGACATCAACGTGCAAGTGAGTATTCAGGTAATTTAAATGGTTAGATAGTAGTGGTCGACTGATATATCGGCCGATATTTGGCATTTTTCAAATATCGGCATTGGCCGATACGTTTTTCTGTTTGGCCGATGCGTTCGGGGCGGGACTTTTATTTTGACGGCGCTGAGAGCGGCAGCGCCTGAGCACACAGTGCTCACATTCTCCCTGTTTGCCGTCAGCATTCAGCAAATACGCATTTAAATCATTTAAACAAATCTTTGAATGGCTAATGAAAATTTTATTTCACAAACCTTGCAAACATAGTCGAATCCAGTTGTGAGATCTCGTGAAGTGTGCATGTGACCTGCATGATCGCGTGTTCTCTGCGTGACCTTCGGTCCATGCGAATTGAATGCTTTAAACATAAAATTCGTGATTTCAAATTATGCTGCGCTTTATGCATTTGCCCACTATCATATTCATGTCATTTTCACTGTGTGCTGTATGTAAAATGAGTGTTACCTTGGCTTTATTTGAAAAAATATGATTCCCAATGCACACAAACTTCCCAGAATACTGAGTGCCCTGTTGGTTACAGTTTACTTCCTTTTTAATTATATTTTTATTAAATATTGATTTATTTGTGAAAAATACTTTGTCATCTAAAGTATAAGTATGTTTATTTTACAAATAATCTTTTTAATCCATTTTCAAATGATTTAAAATTTCTTAAATATTAATTAAAATAAATACAATTATATCAGCTTTATATCGGCCAGCGGCCACCCTGCTTTCCAAGATATCGGCATCGGCTGTCAAAAAAACCAATATCGGTCGACCACTATTAGATAGCTTAACTTGGTGAGGTAACGTGTCCTTTACTTTCTTTCAGGAGGGGAACCAGGAACTGAGGTTAAAGGGAGCACTGGAGAACAAGGAGCAGATCGCTGGAGTACATGGAGGTAGGTAAATAGAGGGGTGAATCAGGCAAGTAGTGCAAAACAGCTGCGAGACCAGACCATAGACTGTAAAAAAAGATGGACAATGCACCTTCAATCTCTTCCATTGAAGAAAAGTGAAGCCGCTATTGTCCCAACAGGGCGCGGCCATATTGCGCTGATTTGGAACCGGAGTCTGCACAGTAGAGAACTCGGGACCAGAGTCTGCGCAGTGGCGAGCGAAGCGGCGCCGTGTCCCGCCCACACTCCCGCAGAGTCGATCGCAAGCATACGCCCCTGACCCTGTTTTAATTAGCCTGACTGCTCCAGTTTTTGTCTGCTGAGAGGATTGTGTTAAAATAAGGTAAATACAACTCCAATATCCTCCTAAATATCCCGAAAAAGTCAGTTGGCGCCTCAGTTCTCTCAGAGAAGCTGTCAGTCTCAGCTGTCAATCATGAATAATTATGCAATGTATTTATTTCAGTTTTTTAATAAATTTGCAAAGTTGTCACAAATCTGTTTTGTGCTTTGTCATTATGGTGTATGGAGTGTAGATCGATGTGGGAAAAAAGTAATTTAAAGCAGTTTAACATAAGACTACAACAACAAAACATGAAAAAAAATGAAGGGGTATGAATACTTTCGCAAGGCACCGTAAATAAATTATCCTCAAAGGCCTGATGATCATATTTGAGACAATTTAGCATGATTTTCCTAAAAAAAAGGAGGATGTTTTTAAAATTACAAGAAAAATCCTTTTTTACTTGCTAAAAATAATAATAATAAACTATGAATTACATAAATCATGACAAAATAACAGCAGGTATGTAGTAGATTATGTACAAGTTTTTCAGCAAAGTTTTGTTTAGTGGCCTTAGAAATTTGCTTATCAAATATGATACAGTAGACTTTATAAAGTTAAAACGTCGTACACTAACACAGAATTAGATGAGATTTTCATCTTAAATTTTATCCTCTATTATCTTGGTAATCCCCATTACTGGACAATGGGGGGGGGGGGGGGGGTACAGTTTCTACTTTTGTGTTATATGCAAAAATTAAAGGCTAAACAAAGCAAACAAGCAAATTACCAAAAATAAAGAAAACATTTAATTAACATATTTTGTAGTACTGATAATGTAAACAGAGATAAGTGAGCATTTGTAATACGAATTTAATTTGGTTTTGTTGTAAAACTCTTGTTTAAGACTGCTTTATTGTTGTGTCTGTGCTGTTTCTCACCATGTTTTCAACAGTGCGGATGTACTTGGCACACTGCTGATGCCCGTTGTATTCAGCCAGGTCTGCCGCTGAGAATCCATCCTGGTCCCGTATCCCCATGTCCACTCCGTTCACTACCAGAATCTGACAGCACTGACAGCAGAGAAACAGACATTTACATTAACAACCAGATAGACTAGATAATCTGGGGCTGTTTTATTCAATAGATTTACCGCTGTCTGCTAAAGCAAGCATTACTATTCCTATTGCTCATTCATAAAGATAAGGATGTGAACAAACAGAATTGTGCATATATTCATGACTAAACGACATCTGTTGAAAAAGTGTGTGCTCGTTCTGAAGGGTGTAAATATTTGTCTGTTTGAGAAAGAGAGTTGAGTAAAGTATGAGTGGTGTTCATGAATGCAGTAAAAGGGTACTTTGTTAATGACAGCTGTCATGCGTTTGGCCCTCAGGTGGAGAACAAGAGACAATACTCTCTGAAAGTTTCTGTGTTCAGATGGATAATGTTACAAACCAATAAAGGTGCCGCACGACTGTGGAAAGTTCCAAGCACTAAAGTTTACACCACTTTCACAATAATATCATACAGGTTATGGTATAAACACTTTTTTTCTTAATTATGTATTAAGAATGTATTAATTCTAATTATAGTAAATTCTAATAAAAGTGTTTGCCTGATAACTAAAGGATGAAGGTGAATATAAATGTTATATCATAGAAATAGAAAAATATTAACACAGAAAAAAAATCACAAACTAGGCATCATTTAGCCAACAAACGATACGACATTAGAACAGAATAAGGCTCAGGTTGCTGAATAAATAAATGTAACAACTAAAGCATATAACAATTATTAAATATAACATGAAAATGCATAATAATTGCAATAATAATTCTTTATAATATATTGTACATACAGAAAGGAAAAAGAATTTCATTTTTAACTCAACTAAACTTTCTATTGAATTACTATAGACTTGCTGAGAGTGTATACTAACCAAACCTTATATGCAATGTCACTATAATATGTATAATATGTCACTTATTTCTCATGAATCATCAATTTTATTAAAGCTATGTATTATTCCAAGAGTTCACAAATGTGATGTTTAAGAATCATTCTTGATTTTTTTCAAGTCAAAGTCAAGACATACATGCTCTTATAAAGTAAAGAGTTCACAAATGTGATGTTTAAGAATCATTCTTGATTTTTTTCAAGTCAAAGTCAAGCCATAGATGCTCTTATAAAGTAAATCACCAAAACAGACATTTGATTATATTAAACTACAGTATACTGCAAAATACTGCTCATCATGGTAGGTTATATAGCACACCTGGCTAAAATGATGCACCTCTAGTTTGCAATGCCAACAAACAGTTTTGTGCAATGTTAAGTAACAGCATAGAATGAAGGATAAAACAGGACTTCTAAAGAATTAAAAGTATCCAAAATGTAAAGTTTTAGTTACACATGATTGTTAGATCAAATCTCCACATCAGAAATAAGTGAGTGGAAGATCACATTAAATTATTTGTACCACAATGACTGTTATTATATGTTGTATATAGTCAACATTAAATCAGTTGACCCCATTTACTTATTTACTTTATTTACATGTACCTGATCTTATTGTGCATGCATAATTTTTATTTTCTTTGTTTCTAAAAAAAAAAATGTTTTTCATTTGTCTTAAAAAAAATTATTTTGGCAGTGAAAAAAAGATATTGACCAATAATAACTACAATAATAAAAATAGTTAAATGTACTGCAAATGCATTCTCCTATTTTAACCCTAAATACATTATACTAAAAGAAAGTGTTCACAATTTATGATGTGTTCACAATTCACAAATACTGACTGCATGGAGTTTTATATTCCTAAGGTTGTAATATCACAATATAATTTCTCACTGTCTGATGTGTTTTAGATGTCAGAGCTGTAATTACTATTGCAGTTGCATTTGCAAGGCAAGAAACATTCACATAGAGTAGTTTCTCTTACATACCTCCAGCTCTCCATTCTCAGCTGCGTCATGAAGAGGTGTCCCATCCCAGCTGTCCGTCACTATCTCCCCGCCGTGCAGCAGCAGCCAGCTGAGAACCTTGGCATGGCCACGGCTGGCAGCAAAGTGCATGGCAGTGGCCCCATCATTGTCTCTGTCAGACAGGCTGATTTCTGTGAAACTCATCTATACAAGACAAAAAGTAAGAAGTAGTTAGTACAGACATGATAAAATGTTTCTTTTCCCTGTTTGTTGACTTCTTAATATGCAGGTCATGCAAATATCCAACAAGTCTGATCAAGAACCTACAGATATGATGTTAAATTATACTACAAAATACTGCTCATCATAGTAGCTCATATAGCACACCTGGCTGAAATAATGCACCTTTAGTTTGCAATGCCAACAAACAGTTTCGTTCAATGTCAAGTAATTAAAGAGAATGAAGGATAAAACAAGTCTTCTAAAGAACTTAAACTGTCAGATCCTGCCAGGAGAGATCCCTTTTGTCTGGTAACCAAAACCCAGCCACTGAAGTTTTGTCTGGCACCCAAAAACTGTTAACAGCAAATCGTTTCTGGTACCCAAATTCACAAGTGCTTTCACACAAAATTGCTTCACATCAATATCCCATCCCATTAAACCTTGAAACTGTGATATTTTGCCTTATCTTTTTTTCGTGAAGACGAACACTCCATGAAACGCCACAATCACAGATTAAACAACAGTAGCACGCATTGCAAGAGCAAGGAAATTATAATAAATAATATTAAATGTAAAAAATATAATAAAAATTATGATAAATGATATAAATGAAATGATAAATTACATAAACGACTAATGATTATAAACGTAATGATAAATAACATAAATGACCAATGATTACAAAACAAATTTAAGAACATGAAGAAAATCAAACAAAATAAGTTTCTGGTTGCTCTCTGAAAGCTACACACACATAGGTTGCTATATTGAAACAGATCCTTAGATCTTTCAACATTAACAAAACAACTAGGTTTCTATCATTTTTATTTGAATTTCTCACAAATTTGGACGCTTTTCAGTAACATTTGGTAGTTGTTGCTGGAGCACTTGCATATGTGGTATTTATGGTACATGTTCCATTCTTGTGAAAGTGAAAATTATTTTCTGTGACAATCAACATTTAGGGCCCTATTTTAACTATCTAAGCGCATGGTCTAAAGCGTACGGCGCAGGTGCACTTAGGGCGTGTCCGAATCCACTTTTGCTAGTTTAACGACGGGAAAAAACGGTCGGTGCACCCGGAGCATGGTCTAAAAGGGTTGTCCCTATTCTCTTAATGAGTAATGGGTGTGTTTTGGGCATAACGTGCAAAAAACCAATCAGAGTCTCATCTCCCATTCCCTTTAAGAGCCAGTTGCGCTCATGCCATGGCGGATTTGCTATTTACATGACAGAATTTGCAAGCGCAAAGACAGAACGCGCCTCCAGAGATGAAACGGAGCTGCTCGTGCGCGAGCAAATAGGTAGCCTAATTCTGATACTTGCAATGACTATTTGGGGGGCTGGGGGTTGAGTGGGGTATGAGTGGTTATGAACGAATGAATGAAACGCATTTGTCCGTGTTTCACTCCGTCTCGAATTGCGCTCGCAGAAAGCGCTTGAGAAACAGTGTCTCTTCCGTGGCTCGGTACGCTTTCAACTCGTTTTTTAGTCTCGAGCAAGACTGTACGACATTCATGATTTGACTGATTTTTACATAGAAAGGTCGACAGCACACCACATTAAAATAAATGATCATTCATGTTTTCATAACCGCTGACCAAATTCAAAAACAAAACTAAAATGAAATCATCTTTGAGAGCAAGGGGGCCTCCTGGTGTTTCGGGGGCCCTAAGCAGCTTGCATATTTTGCATATAGGGAGGATCGGCTCTGACTGAACGGTCAGGCCAACTTGTGAATAAAAGCTGTTTTTGGCTCACCAGCCAGACAATGACAGTGTTGTGTCCCATCTGGGCAGCAGCGTGCAATGGTGTCATCCCATCATTGGCTCTTATACTTGGCTCCGCCCCGCAGTCCTTCACTAAGTATTGGACGACTTCCAGGTGGCCCTCCTGACATGCAAGGTATAGTGGTGTGGCACCATTCTTAGTTTGGAAATTGACAACTCTAAAACACATGCAAAAACACAAAAACAAGGAAATTAGACATTTAAATAGAAGTTGATTAGAGATATGACAAATGTTTAATGTTGTTTCTATATCAATAGTACTTCTATCTCCTAACAGTCGTGTAAACATCCTTTTTGAGTGTAAAAACACGGAACATGAGCAAAACCCTGACCCTTCAAAATCATATATTACTACTTTCAATTACAGCATTACTGCACGTGTTTATACTGACATTTAATGATAATATGACAGCAGAAAGTAGCTAACTAGCCTAACAGAACCCCCGATAATATTTCATATTATCTCACCACCATGATACAAGGGTGTTATCAGTGTCGAGCCAATATTTACTAAACTGTTAGCATGTTGCTGTTGGGTCGCTTGGGTTTTTGGCTTGTTAATGCACTGTTATTGTGGTTTCTTGGTGGTTGATTTTTGTCTGAAGTCAAAAGAAGCCACCCTCAAATCTATGATATTCTGGTCTCTAGATATGACTCCTTCAGAGTAAATCTGTCTTTTCTCATTCTTTTCCTTGTTATATCATCATGGCGGGTCAGGCAAAGATGAGGAGATGTAGATTAAAGTGCAGTTTAATTACTTTATTAACCAAAATAAAAACAACAAAGACAATCCAACTTAATAGGAATCAACCTAAGATCTTCCCAGCTGGTAAAGACAATACCAGACAGAGAACTAAACCGAACAGGGGAATATAAAGCTGCGTTCACGCCATGTCGTAATTACCATAATTACGAGATGACAACACGTGACATTCTACTCGGAGCTGAATTATGTGTTTCTATAGCCGGGTTATATGTTTGTGGTAATTATGACATGGCGTGAACGCAGCATAAATACAGAAGACAACAAAGAGTTAAACAAGGCACAGGTGGGACTGATCAATAACCAAGGCAACAGATGACATTCTCACAGAAACTAATGTAACAGGAACTAAATACAGGAACTCAGGAGATGAAGACAGAAACAACAGAACAAAACTATCAAAATAAGAGTCTTGGATGAACCAAAACTGACATATATCATCTGCATAGTAAGACAGAAGAGTAACAAGCTTAAGATTTTATGGGTTTTGTGTTCACAGCATAAAAGTTTGAAAGACAGCTTGAGGAGATTTGTGGCATTAATCTTCCAACTTTAGTTTTTCCAATGGCAGATTATAAAATATAGGCAAACATGAGTCTCATACACGTACATTGAGGGAGAGGCCCAAACCATATATATAGCCAAGAATATCAGAGACTTAAGAGAGGACTTTTGACTATAGGCAACCACAAAGACGACAAGCACCACTCAGAACATGTCAAAATGGTTTGTGTTCAAAGTGTACAACAAATCTGACACGTGTGCACTTAAAATGGAAATCAAATTTGTGTCCATCTTTTTGTATATCTGCTAGTTCAACCAACATTTAACAGCAATTCTCTAAATTTTTGCACCTTGATCAAAAAAAAAAAAAAGACTAGTTCAAAGATTTTCAATCCATATTCCAGATTAAAATGGGTTTACTGGAGTATCATGTTGTCAAGGGTCGTGGTGCGGAGGAAGCACACGGAGAGGCAGGAATCCACGATAGATTCTTTAATTATCAAAACAAGAACAAAACACTCTGAAACTGAGGGAGACCACAACCACGATACACCTTTAACGCAAGAAAAGGGAACTGAGGAAAACACAGGGCTTATAAACACATGGAACGTAATCAGGGAGAACAGAAACAGGTGAGTAATCAATCAAAACAGGTGAACAGAATAAACGATGATAAACTAAATGAGAACAAGAACTGAACCAAATAGGGACAAACAGGAACTAAACAGAAACAAACATGTAACAGATAACGGCCCCCTCCGAAAGGCACGACCTCGTGCCACATAACATTGAGGAATGGGAGGGTGGGCGCCTTGGAGGTCCCTCAGGACAGGCTTGGACCGGACGCGGTACCGGATCTGGGTCCCATGGCAGAGCGGTCAGCTCGGGAGGCCATGGCGGAGCAGACAGTTCAGGTTGCCATGGCGGAGCTGGTAGCCTCCATGGCATTAAGCAGCTCGACCACGGGTATATGCCCCTCCCCCCAAAAAATTTTCTTGGGGAAAACTAGGAATCCTGGGGGACGCTCTGGAGGAGCAGGCACTTGAGGGCGCTCTGGAGGAGCGGGCACTTGAGGGTGCTCTGGACGGGATTCAAGGACTGGAGCCCTCCTTGGGCTAAACACGGGGACAGGAGCCCTCACTGGGCTAACCTCGGGAGCAGGAGCCCTCCGTGGGCTATACTCGGGAGCTTGAGACCTCCGTGGGCTAACCTCGGGAGCTGGAGCCCTCCGTGGGCTAGCCTCGGGAGCTGGAGCCCTCTGTGGGCTATACACAGGAACTGGAGCCCACTCTGGGCTGGATTCGGGGACTGGGAAGCGCTTTCGAGGAACTGGCACTGGAGGGTGCTCTGGAGGAGCAGGCACAGCAAGGCGCTTTCGAGGAGCTGGCACTGGCGCAAACTCAGGGGCTGGAGCCGACACTGGAGCGGACTCAGGGGCTGGAGCAGACACTGGAGCACGCCTAGGGACCAGAACCAACCGCCTTCTCCTCCTCAGATTCCCCTCTAGGCTCGGGGTGAAAGGTGCGGCTGGCGGGCTTGCCGTTGCGGTGACCGGCAGGCTTGGGTCAATGGCGGACGGCGGGCTTGACAACGGCGTGGCTGGAGGGCCTATCTTCGGAGAGGCCGGCAGGCTGGAGTGAGCCGCGGCCGGCGGGCTTGACTTCGGAGTGGTGAAACGTGCGGCGGTTTCCATGCCATGGGGGGAAAAACGGGAAAACAAAAACTGTTCAAAAAGGCGGAAAACAAACACGGGGGAAAAGACGGCGCTTTCAGTTTTTATGGTTCTTGCGTTCGGTCACGGGTCGTGGTGCGGAAGAAGCAGACGGAGAGGCAGGAATCCACGATAGAGCCTTTAATTATCAAAACAAGAACAAAACACTCTGAAACTGAGGGAGAACACAACCACGATACAACTTTAACGCAAGACAAGGGAACTGAGGAAAACACATGGCTTAGAAACACATGGAACGTAATCAGGGAGAACAAAAACAGGTGAGGAGTAATCAGTCAAAACAGGTGAACAGAATAAACGATGATAAACTAAATGAGAACAGGAACTGAACCAAATAGGGGCAAACAGGAACTAAACAGAAACAAACATGTGACACGTGTATTAGATTCTAATTATTGATAACATTATTATAAAGTCTAAATGCCTATAAATGCTCAGATCATATTTCATTCCAAAATTAAAAGAAAGAAAAAAAAGACTCATGACACCCCTATACTCTCCCACAACACCACCACCACCAAATTCTCCTTAGAGAGATTTTCTTTAGTTTTCCTGAATTCTACCAGAAACCTAATAAAATATTATGAATCATTATTATGAGGTCCCAGAGACATTGTTGACCCTCTGAGACAAAGTGATACACCAGTCCAGTGCTTGTTGTTCCCAGGGGAAGCATCCAGCATTAATATGTCTGTCCCAGATCCTTCCTCAAAATCACAGCAGGAGTTAGAACAGGAGTCTTCCTATAAATACTATAAAGCTCAGCTTTATTTGGACACAGACTGACGAGGCATCAATGAGTCTCTTAAGAGGATCAGTGCTGCTTCACTCGCTGTATTCTCTGGCTCTGTACAGGAGACAAACTATGTGGAGTCTTACTAGAAGAAAAGCGATTGTTTTTCTTTATGGTTTGGATCCAACCTTACATATTTTGCTCTTGTATCCCCTCGTCCCTCTGAACAATCTGTCTTTTGAAAAGTAATGCAAAGAATATAGTTACAGTATGTATGTTTCATGTGGTTACTGTATGGTCAGTGTAGTATACTGCCATACTACTCTTACTATTTCAGCAATATAGTATACACTCGTAAAAATAAAGGTTCTTTATTGGCAATCAATGTTTCCACAAAGAACCTTTACCATCCATGGAAACTTTTCATTCCACAAAAGGTTCTTTCCAGTGGAAAAAGGTTCTTTAGATTATAAAAATGTTCTTCATACTAAGAAAAATGGTTCATTTAAGAACTGTTCACTGAAAGGTTCTTTGGTGAACCAAAACTGGTTCTACTATGGCATTGCTATGAAAACCCCATTATGGAACCTTTATTTTTAAGAGTGTACTGTGCATAGTATGCAAACTTTATTTATCACTAGCCTAACATTTCCAATGTGACATATAAATATTACTAAGTTAAGCATTTTTACATAAAATTGGGTTAAAATTGCTATGAAAAAATATTTCCAAGATGATAACTGGATAAATTTACCTTATGTTTAAAATGTTTATCAATGCATACTTTCATTTACTCAGTGTTTTGTCTGTTCATCACAGTAAGGAGTACGCCAGTATTCTCTTCCAAGCTTTATCATGGCATGGAAAATTTATATCACATTGATATTTTGACAATACTACTGTTATAGTCAACAAAGATAACTGTACGGCAAGTTTACAACTTCCCATTGCAGTTTTGTTGAAGCACTCTCAATGCAGTCTTGCTGATTATAACAGGAATGTTCTAGTTTTGTCAGATTGCATTGTGTTGCTCTCTCTCTTTGCACACACACACACACACACACACACACACACACACTGTCAGGATCTTGGACTGTCTGTGTCATGTTTTTCTCCTGTTTCTGTTCCCTTATTTGGTCATGTTCCTGTCCTCATTTTGTTAATTAGTTTGATTATGATCCCATGCACCTGTGTTTCCCCAATCATCCCCTGTATTTAAGTCCTAGTCTGTGCAGTCTGTCTCTGTCGGGTCTACTCGCTATGTTCGTGTGTTTCCTACCGTTTCCAGTGTGGATGTACCCTGTGTTTGGATTGTATTAAAGACTGTGTTCGCTATTCCTCGTCTCCATCGTTCCTCGCCATCACAGAGTGTGACAGAAGAACTGACCTAAACAGTAACCTCCGTTTGTCTAGCCTCCGTTTTGTTTCCCGTTTTCACCCAGTGTCTTTTTTTACCGTTGTGTGCCCTTATGGATTTCCTCGTCCGCCTGGAGTTCCTCCTCCTCCTGCTGTAGTAGGGGGAGCGATCGCTCTAGGACCATACTAGACTGTTCCAGCTGCTAGCTAACACCACCAGCTACCCGGACGACGTGCTCTGTGCATTCTACGACGCAAGTTTACACACCGTGTGCAGAGCGCCATCGTCCGAAGATGGTCCTCGAGCGGATTTCGCCGTGTTTGTGGAGTGGATTCTGGCGAGAAACGGATCGCCTCTCACCGTCAATCCCGAGGATGATCTCGCCAGATCCACTCCGGACCCAGAGCCCAGCCCACCATCTCCCCGTGGTGCGGAGCTAAAGCCCGAGCCCACCGATGACGGAGAGTCAATTCCCGCCGCGATCTACGAGCCAGCGCAATGCCGAGCGACTGAGCGGAGGATAGCCCCGGAAGTAGAGCCCAACCCGTCAGACCAGGTGCGTGAGCCGGCTGCAACACCCATCACGAGGGAGAAAGCCGTGGATGGTGAGAGCGCAGAGTGGAGCTCTGCCCACTGCACTGCGGCTGAGGGTGAGCTGATCGTACAGCTGGGACTGCTGGACTTCGAGGGGGACTTAATAGACTGGGAAACAGAGCTGGAAGTCGACTTTCCTCCTTTCCTCTCCTTGGTCCCCGCTGGTCCCGTCCAGCCCTGAGGGAGCTCCCGTTTCCCAGTCCAGCCAGGAGTGGGCTCTGATCCCCGAGGGCAGCCCTGAGAGCCCGGAGGCTCACGAATAACCGCCCGCTCCTGCCTCCTCCACGGCTGTCGTCTGGCAGCCCCTCTGCTCGCCCTCAGCCCACCATCTATATGGTGCGAGCTCCGTGGGTCTGCCATCCTCCAGCGTTGCCATGGCTGGAGAATCCCTCACCTCCGCCTCCAGCCTCCGAGGCCCGGACTCCGCCTCGGCCCGTAGACCCAGCGGCTCCACCTTGGCTCCTAGCTCCCTCACCTCCACCGGGCTCCCTCGTCCCTCCGGCTCCGCCTTGGTCGGGCGTTGACCCACCATCGCCTCAGGACTCCGCTTCTCCGGCTGCACTTCGTCGCTCCGTCCCACCGTGGGTCGCCATCATGGTTGTGGCCTGGGTCCTTCTTTGGCTCCTCCTGCTCCAAGCCCCTCCTGGCTCCTCCCTCCTTCGTCACCTCCCTGGTCTCTGTCTGCCGGCCCCCTCCCGGGTGTCTGTCCTCCGCCAGAACCTCCTCCCAAGTTCCCACCCG
>NW_015539980.1:736477-783183 GCF_001515605.1 Sinocyclocheilus anshuiensis
GCCATGGCTGGAGAATCCCTCACCTCCGCCTCCAGCCTCCGAGGCCCGGACTCCGCCTCGGCCCGTAGACCCAGCGGCTCCACCTTCACTCCTAGCTCCCTCACCTCCACCGGGCTCCCTCGTCCCTCCGGCTCCGCCTTGGTCGGGCGTTGACCCACCATCGCCTCAGGACTCCGCTTCTCCGGCTGCACTTCGTCGCTCCGTCCCACCGTGGGTCGCCATCATGGTTGTGGCCTGGGTCCTTCTTTGGCTCCTCCTGCTCCAAGCCCCTCCTGGCTCCTCCCTCCTTCGTCACCTCCCTGGTCTCTGTCTGCCGGCCCCCTCCCGGGTGTCTGTCCTCCTCCAGAACCTCCTCCCAAGTTCCCACCCGCCCCTCCCCATGTAGTTTCTACGGTGCAAGGATGCATCTTCCCGGGAGGGGGTGTAATGTCAGGATCATGGACTGTCTGTGTCATGTTTTGCTCCTGTTTCTGTTCCCTTATTTGGTCATGTTCCTGTCCTCGTTTTGCTAACTAGTTTGATTATGATCCCATGCACCTGTGTTCCCCAATCATCCCCTGTATTTAAGTCCTAGTCTGTGCAGTCTGTCTCTGTTGGGTCTACTCGCTATGTTCGTGTGTTTCCTACCATTTCCAGTGTGGATGTACCCTGTGTTTGGATTGTATTAAAGACTGTGTTCGCTATTCCTCGTCTCCATCGTTCCTCGCCATCACAGAGTGTGACACACACAGTCAAACACAGGATTAAAGAGCAGAGTTAAAACCTGCCAGTAACCAGGTAAACAGTCTGACTGCGGGAATCATCTAATTCAACAATCAGACAAAATGAGGCGGTCAATTTAATAGCATTGCAAATAAATTCTGCAAACAATGGATATGTTTCACAGTAGATATTGTCATTACTGGATGACTCAGATGATGTGTTGTTAATCTAACAAACACCTCAAAATAACAAACACGTGACTGTGGTGGAGAGGCTTCCAAAGAAAAATAAAGAGATGCTGAATTTTAAAACAGGAAGAGGAATTAATCAGGGGCTCAGTCATTAGGAAGTGATCAGACATGTGAATCTTTCATGAGTGTAACCCTAACAGGCACAGCCACCCGTGTGCTGGGGTGGGGGGGCCAGAGCACGACACACACACACACAGAGAGAGAGAGAGAGAGAGAGAGACCTATAATGACTACAAATAAAACGTTGGTTATTTATATGGCTATAATACGGACAAACTGAAATACATTATATTTTGAATCATATCCAAATGAGATTCTTGTTTCACCAATGAAGCCAATGTAGAGTATTGATGGTGTATCATGTTATTTTCATAATTTACAGTCTAGACTCATGGAACCTGGGACTTTCTCAACTCTATGGAAACAATGTTTGTAATGACATCACGACACCATTGTATGTTCACAAAGGTCCCTGACCTGATACAGCCTTATTTGCGGCACAGCTGTCCTTCCTGTATGAATAATTTAGGCTCGAGTGAAAAGCAGCTGTCAGAAGATGTGTGGCAGAGCAAAACGCTTCAACCAACAAAGTCCCACTTGACCTCTTATTCATAAGGCCGTTGATCGGCTTTTTTGATTGATACAGTAATGTTCTTTCATGAGGAAGACCTTGATAAACTAGAACAAGTCAACCAACTGTAAATGATAATGCAAATTAATGGAAACAGGCTGAAGTTGGACAAAAGGAGAATTTGGAATAATGTACCAGTAGCACTTTTCCTTGTGCTCCAATCTGATTATTGAGTCGGTAAGCTAAATTTGAGAATAGCACCAGTCTGAAAGAATCATTCAAATTCTGTTGAAAAAAAAAAGTGGATGAACAGATTCTTTGAAAAGAATGAAAAAAAAAAAAAGAATCGGATAATGCTACTTTTCTCAGAGGAGGGCTTAGAGAAAGTGCTGAAGTGAGGGTCACATATTCACATACACAATACCTTTACAACAAATTTTGAAAATGCCCCTTTTTTTACTGCTTTACAATCTCATCGCATAAACCGCTCTGTATTTATAGCTGTTATACACTGGAAAAAAAAGGTGGCCTAAAAAATAACAAATGTTATTTAACATTACTCAACCAACCTAATTATATTAGGTTACACACAAAAAAAGTAAATTTAAAGTAAGATCAGATAAAAATAGCTCTTTAATTGCAGGTTACCACTTTTTACAGTGTATCATGGTGAATATTCAAAAAAAATTAACGGTATTATAATTATACGGTATTAAAAAATCCTAAATTATACTGTGTATATATATTAGTAAATTAACACTTTACTCTTAACAATATGATTTTTAAAATTAGATTATTAATATTGATTGATTGATTGATTGATTGATTGACTGAAATATAAATAGTACTTTCTCTTTCCTTTTGGCTTATTTTAATTATTAATAGTATAAATAATTTATCTAACATTTTGCTTTATCAAGCAAATGCAACATTTCAGAATAAATAAACAGAATGAACACTATAAATTAATTTTTACAAATCATTTAGAATCATGTAAGGACAACATCTGCACTGAAACTTTTGTAAAGAGACTCAGTTAAAACTGAGAAAAATTGCAGTAAAATATGTTTAGGTCTTTATGTTTCAATACGATTTACACTGGAATAGAGTCAAGATTCTTAGTGAATTAAAAAAAAAACAAGAATCTAAGGAATCATTTTTGGTCTGTTTCTCATCAGTGGGTAATCAATCTAAATCATATTTCACAAAAATACATCAACAACTCTGTCACCATTGATTCTTACACTTTGTGCAAATAAGAGTCCATCCTCCCATCTCTGACACATGAGGTCATTAAAGCGAGTTAGTGCCCCTAATCTGCATTAGCTAGTTGTGTAACTGCCTCCCACCCCCTTTGTGCACCTTTTGTTTACACTGAGTTTTATGACCAATGCATTCATGTGAACCATTAGCTTTATCACAACAGAACCTGTGAGAACAGGATACGCACGAGCAACACCCCAATTTGATCTCTTCTCATAAATCGCCGGTTCATTCCCTTTATCTACATCTGTCCCGGCACATATTCTCCTTTCACAAAAAACACTGATACCCTAATGAGGCCAACAGCTCGCTCCACTGAGCAGTCAGTCTGACCGGAGTTGATAATGCTCGTTGTGTCCCGCCACGGTCAAAAGACAGTGAGATAGCAGAAGAAGACAACATTTCTCACGTGCAATCGTATTATGCTTTTTATTTTCTATTATATATTGCAGGGTAAAGGCAAGTTGTCACTGCCACAAGCTTGCGTTGCTTTAACAGGTAACAGAAGTAATAGTGTCTTTAAGAGCATCCGGCCTAAAACATGTGCCAAATCAGTTGTGCGGATCACTCCGCTGTGCCAGCCCCTGATAAAGGGAATAAGCCAAAAGAATACCGTTTTGTGGCTCTTTAATGTGTTGAGATGAACAATTAATCTACATATTGATGGCCTGGCTGAGGGTATGTAAATGTTCAGCAAATGTTCACTTTTCGGTGAACTATTCCCTTAATTATTGCTTAGTTTCATTATGAAACTGTATATAGTTTTTTAGTAGTTCACTGGGAGGCACTGAAGAATAGTTGATAAGCTAGTAAACTACCAAAATGTTCGGTAACTCTTTATTTTACGGTGTCCATGTTACATATGTTACATGTACTTACTATAGTAATAACAGTAAATTATACATAATTACATGCAACTAACCCTAAACCTAAATCTCTTGAATTAAATTTTTTTTTATTCCTCCATTTGTGTTCTGAAGATGAAATTTTGGGTAAACTATGATTTTAAAATGGTATGACATACCTTATTCAGTCTGGGGTGTGTTTTCCATACAACAGCACAAGTCGCTGATTAACTACCATAGTACGCATCGTTAGAGAAACTAACCAGCTAGTCATCATGAGTCATGTTATTTAAACCACACTGCTTCAAAAATATCGAATCTGTCGTTAATGATGTCACAGGCAGGTGGTGGAGTAATTACTTCTACTAATTAATTGGTTTGAAATCTTCGAGATGCTGCTGTAACAAACATGGCACCAGATGACTACTTTGCTATTTTTTGTTCCCTGTCATTTTGCTTTATTTGAAGTTTAATTCGTCACAAGTGTCATACTTGACCACAGGTCAAGAGCTGTAGTTCCAACAACGCAAGATTGCAATGCTGTTTGCAAATGGTCGTTTGAACCAGTCAGTCATCAATCCAGGCAGCAATGCCTTGCTTCTCATAACAGAAGAGCTTGGCTATAAGCACGCTGTAAAAATGGTGTATGTTGATTGCAAAATAGCTAGGAATCGATTACTGGGTTCACACACCCTGAACTAATCTATACACACCCCTAATCTATAGACCTCCTTAATTCCTTTTGTTAGATTTAAACTAATACAAACTCTCTAAGGTTTGTCGCCATTATTTCAAGTGTCATTCTCTGCATATCCCATTAGACCAACCATTGTGACGGAAGACTGTCTACATCAGTAAGCTGTGTTGCTATAAATCATCCCACAACACTGTGCGATGACCTACGTAATGTATCATTATAACGACTATGTCAAGATTCATGACCCTTGACCAAGAGACCTTCCCTGTAACAAGAAGAGAAGACAATACAGTTACAATACACATGCCCTGAGCCCTCTGACATCAGAATGTTATCTCTACCCTCCAAAAGCAAGCCTATCATCACAATGCAGAAATCTCCTACATAGCAGACTTCTATTCAAGAGTATTTGTTTACCTCATTAGTTTATCACTTGTGGGATACTGACAGTCTCCATTGAGACGAGAGTGCACAGTGCTGAATGAGAATAAGCAATATCTCTCTTCCTGATTAAACTTTCAGAGGGCGGATTTACTAAGAATAAATTGATAGCATTGTCTATTTTCACTCACGGTGTATGCTGTTTTAGCACCCGGTTCACAAAAGAAATTATTCAAATCAGATAACAACACAAAATGCTGAAATTCAATTTGCACAGCACAGTTCTCTGAGGTGTGTTTTAATGCTAGGTTGTGCACTGTAAGAAAAAACATTGTAGATAAACGGAAAAGGTACTGGTAACTTTCTGCCTGGACATCATCTATGAAGCTTACAGACATTTCCTTTAACTCTAAAACACAGTGCAATGTGTAATTCAAAATATGAATAGGAAAAAAACACCTGGGAACATTTATATGGAAAATTCCTTCTTAAAAACACAGCACACGTTACTATTTTTACAGGCTTTTCTTAGAGTGTGAAGGATGCAGAAGACTACATGATCTGAAATACTCTGCCTGATCTGCACAGCATCGCTTCACCATCACTGTCATCCTTCTGAATCAGCTCTTCAAAACGTACACTAGCAGAAATAAATTGCTGCTTATTAATAGTTAGTAAGGTAATTGTTAAGTTTATTATTGGGTAGGATTTGGGTGCAAAATATGGTCATGCAGAATATGTGCTTTATAAGCACTTATTAAACAGCCAATATGTTAATAATAGGCATGCTAATAAGCAACTAGTTAAATAGCGAGAACTTACTAGAGTTACCGTGAGAATTAACTAAAGTGTGACCAAAGGTAAATATAAGTATCTCAGAGTAAGTGATTACTCACTTTTAGGGGTAAATAAGTGTGTAAATATATAAATACAGTGCATCCGGAAAGTTATGTTATAGCCTTATTCCAAAATGGATTAAATTCATTATTTTCCTCAAAATTCTACAAACAATACCGCATCTTGGAAATGTTATTTTTTTTTAAATCGCATGTACATGAGTATTCACAGCCTTTGCCATGACACTCAAAATTGAGCCTAGGTGCATCCTGTTTCCACTGATCATCCTTGAGATGTTTCTACAACTTGATTGGAGTCCACCTGTGGTAAATTCAGTTGATTGGGCATGATTTGGAAAGGCACACACCTGTCTATATAAGGTCCCACAGTTAACAGTGCATGTCAGAGCACAAACCAAGTCATGAAGTCCAAGGAATTGTCTGTAGACCTCGGAGACAGGATTGTATCGAGGCACAGATCTGGGGAAGGGTACAGAACAATTTCTGCAGCACTGAAGGTCCCAATGAGCACAGTGGCCTCCATCATCCGTAAATGGAAAAAGTTTGGAACCACCAGGACTCGATATCGTTGACTTGATTGCACAGATACTATTTAAACTGAACTGAGCTGGATGATGGCATCACTGAATTCAATGATGAACTGTCTTTAACTGAAAAACGAGTGTTTACTATCGTCACTTTGCATTATTGACACACTATTTTCCTAATTAATGCTGTACAGTTGCTTTGACACAATCTGTATTGTTAAAAGCGCTATATAAATAAAGGTGACGTGACTTGACTTGACTCTTCCTAGAGCAGGCTGCCCGGCCAAACTGAGTGATCGGGGGAGAAGGGCCTTAGTTAGGGAGGTGACCAAGAACTCAATGGTCACTCTGACAGAGCTCCAGCATTTCTCTGTGGAGAGAGGAGAACCTTCCAGAAGAACAACCATCTCTGCAGAACTCCACCAATCAGGCCTGTATGGTAGAGTGGCCAGACGGAAGCCACTCCTCAGTAAAAGGCACATGACAGCCCACCTGGAGTTTGCCAAAAGGCACCTGAAGGAATCTCCGACCATGAGAAACAAAATTCTCTGGTCTGATGAAACAAAGATTGAACTCTTTGGCCTGAATGCCAAGCGTCATGTCTGGAGGAAACCAGGCACCGCTCATCACCTGCCAAATACCATCCCTACAGTGAAGCATGGTGGTGGCAGCATCATGCTGTGGGGATGTTTTTCAGCGGCAGGATCTGGGAGACTAGTCAGGATCGAGGGAAAGATGAATGCAGCAATGTACAGAGACATCCTTGATGAAAACCTGCTCCAGAGCTCTCTGGACTGGGGCGAAGGTTCACCTTCCAACAGGACAACAACCCTAAACAGACAGCCAAGACAACAAAGGTCAACTCTGTGAATGTCCTTGAGTGGCCCAAGCCAGAGCCCAGACTTGAACCCGATTGAACATCTCTGGAGAGATCTGAAAATGGCTGTGCACTGATGCTCCCCATCCAACCTGATGGAGCTTGAGAGATTCTGCAAAGAAGAATGAGTGGAACTGCCCAAAAATAGGTGTGCCAAGCTTGTAGCATCATACTCAAAAAGACTTGAGGCTGTAATTGGTGCCAAAGGTGCTTCAACAAAGTACTGAGCATAAGTACTGAATACTTATGTACATGTGATTTTTTTTTGTTTTTTTTTAACATTTTTTTATAAATTTGCAAAGATTTAAAACAAACTACTTTCACGTTGTCATTATGGGGTATTGTTTGTAGAATTTTGAGGAAAATAATGAATTTAATCCATTTTGGAATAAGGCTGTAACATGACAAAATGTGGAAAAGGTGAAGCGCTGTGAATAATTTCCGGATGCACTGTATGTCCCTTTAATGGTACTGCCCTATTGACAAGCTGTTATACCTCTGAAGGTACAATTTTTTTTTGTTCTTCACATTTTTCCTGAGAGTTTTGCTTTGTTTAATGAGCCCACTCCTAGAAATAAAGGTTCCTTATTGATATGAAATGATTCCATTAAGAAACTTTAACATCCACAACACTGGAAAGATTCTATGGATGTTAAAGTTTCTTCAAAACATTTCTTTCTTTAAAACAATTTAATTTGTTTAATTCAATTAAATTTTAAATCATCTGCTGTCAATGCATGTGTTCAGACCATCACAAACATTTAACCTTTTTTCCATCACAATGCTGACCAAGCAAGATTCATGCTTTTTGTCATGTGCCTGGATCTGCTGAAAACTATCACTTGGTGGCACTCACTCAAACGGTTTAATGCATCTACATTTTCTCTCTACAATATAGACAGAATGATTTGTACCACCACAAATACATCCAGCAGTAATAGCTGACTGGTGCTATCTTTAATGATAGTGAACATTGTTCTTGGCAGCAGGCTCCAGTGCAGATTGTCTGGCAATAAACACGACAGTCCTCATATACAGCAGGAAATAAGGTGTAATCATATCTGTCTTTTAAAATCATTATCCTCTTTATGGCTTTTGAAGCCAAGAGCCCTTCCTGAAGGACTTAATAATTTTTCATATAAAGATAAAAGTATAAAGATAAAAGTAAACACTGTGCATATACAAGCAATGCTTTTTTAATAAGCATTGCTTATAAATATGCACACAAAAGCTTATATTTAGGTAAACACCTAAATGGACAATGTTAGACGATGAAATGAGCAAAAATAATTCTCATTTACTGCCATTGCAGGAAACCAGAGCCATGTCTAGAGACCAGAATATCATAGAGGCTTAGTGGATGGACTCTTTTTACTTGGACCAGTAAGTAACCACCTAGCAACCACCCAGAACATTCTAGTAACACCCTGGCAACCACACACCTCACTATGTTTTGCATGAACATGCACAACTCACATTTTCTGCTTCTTAAAAAAGTACAAATCTCTCTGATGCTGCTGTTAAATTGGTTTAGAAAAAAATACAAATATTGACATGAATCTTTTAGATAGATTCATAAGGCACTTTCCTTTATTGTAATCAATTAATTGGCCTTAAGCTTAAAAAAATGATCAGAATCTGTTTGAACATTAAAACTTGTAATACCTCTGTCAATAACAAGGAACATGAAGGAATATGAATGTGAAATAATGCCTGTGTTATCTATGACAATGCTGATGGTTGTACACACACACACACACAGGTTTGTTTTTGTGAAAAGTGGGGACAACTCTACTAACACTCTAATGAGAGTCAGTAGATATGTAGGTAACATTACTTATAGTCAACAGAATGTGTTAAAGGGACCATCAAAATAAAGTGAAACCATGTGTGTTAATATAACGAAAGTGAAATGCTTGTTGCCAGTCATTAATAATGTAAATCAATCTTTGTCACACAGTCCACACAGATTCTAATAAAAAGAGTTTTTTTTTTGTAGGAAACAGAAAACAACAAAACAACAAAAGTTGTGACACAAATGACTTACTATATACTATGTACTTATTCTATGCACTATGTACTCTACTGTCTAGCCCTCCAGTACGTTTAAAGCAAATTAAGTGTCCAATATTCCACACTCTTTCCACTGTTTTTTGTTTTTTTTTCCTGCACATGCAACATCTAGGCATTTGAAGAGCACTTTTACTTTTTGGAGTTTTCAGTGTGAACACAATAATCACACTATTTATAATAAAGTGGCATAGAATAGTGAAAAAAGTATGCAAATTAGGATACACCTAGAAAAACGCTGTTATTCCATATCCAAAACGTACACCCAAGGATCGTTTAAGAACACTAATATAAAGATCTTAACATTCACAAGTCCTGTATGGTTGTGACATGGTTAGGAAAGTGTTTGAATGATTAAAAAAGTTGAAAAAATTAAAAACAAGTTCCCGATACGTTGGTTAAACAAAACTGTCTGCACTGTATGATCTTACTGTGGGCTGTGTTCCAATAGCAGCCTGAGCGAGGGTAAGTCCCCTTTAGCTGCAGCATAATGAACAGGCAACGCCCCCGTATCCGTGGCAACAGTAGGATCCCCTTCCCCATTTTTCAGCAGCCAATCAATGATCTCATGATGACTGAAGCGAGAAGCCAAGTGCAGGACAGTGGCCCCTGAGCTGTCCTTATCCTGTAAACAACACAGAACATAATAAATAACACATATTTAAACTATATCACACAATAACTCACAAGCGGCTGGAATACAGAAATATCGGTACATTTCTAAATTTTTCAAGGGCAACAATGTGCATGTTACATGCTATAAAGCACTGACAGGGAACATGGGTGTATTTTAACAGATTTATTTGTACAGTATGAGACAAAATTTGAATAATTTTCAGTACATATGCCGCCGAGTCTCTGCTGGATTCTATTTAACTGGCCAAAGTTTTTTGTAGTCATTCAACTTGCAGTGCAGGTATGAAACACAATAATGTAACGTGAAGCCCTGCTGTAGACTTCGCGCTCCCCATTGATGGCAGAGATAACTTCCACTACTGCATGTGCACAGAAGGAAAAAAGGACAACAGCAGGAGCTCTAGTTACTTGTTCATTACGACAAACACTTTTTTGAAATGATGAGGTGAGGTGTACCACTAGACCTAGAACAATATTAATGTTACTTTTACACGTATATTTAATTTCAGTTTAATCAAATAAAAAAAAAATGATCAAAACAAAATTCTAGCAAATCTGCAGAATATTTTTTAAGTATTTCATTATAATACCAAAAGACAAAGGTTCATACATTCGAATCAGGACTACTAAAAAACAAAGGATTAAGTGCTTTTTGAAACCTTACTTCAGGCTTCAGATCCTGCTTCAACTAATTAAAGATTTATGACAAATCCACTATATTTCAAACAGAAAATATGTTTCACCTACTGAGAATGATGTATGAACTAGCTATCAACACAACATGACTCTCATGACTGTCTCCAAATAAACGTACTAACACAAGCAGGCTGGTCTTATTTTACGGTTTACACCCTGAATAACTACGCAGAGACTTAGTGACATAATTTAGTGAAAATTTGAATGTAGTTACAATTTTATTTAACCTTACAATGCAATACAGTAATCTTCCCCTGAGATTTCATGTTTTGTTTTTTTTGTAGTTTTTAAAAAAAATGTTCAACTTAAAATGTCCTTAATTTGTAGTTCATGGTAATCCCGACTGTACAAAACACGTTATCACATACAAGAATGCAAAACAACAGTTATATGTATCGTCATGAATTGAATCTGTGTTTTCATTTTTCAAAGACAAGCAAGTACGTCTTGTTATTCTACTTACTTTTTAAGGAAAAGAGACAAGGTCACCGTTGTGAAAAAGAGATACACTTTAGCATACTTTAACAAAAATACTTTTTAATATTTATTAGAGAAATAATATACATTGCAGAATTATTAAGTGCAAACTGCATGTTTTGGACATTTAATTACATGCTATTTGCAATGAAATTAAAATAGTTTATTGTAGTTTAGGTTTTAGATTATGTTCATTTTAAATGCAATTAGCTGAAGCTGAGTCCTTTTTTGATAATATATCAAAAGTATTCACATTAGGTGACCATTTTTACTCCAAGTTTACATAAAAGTAGGCTATAGACTAGCTATATCATCCAAAATACATTTTCCACAGAGCACCCACTGTACCCTATTTATATGTGCACTCTTCAAAGTAAAGGCTCCAAAAAGGTGTTTTTGCAGTGATGCCACAGAAGAACCAGCTTTCAGTGAACAGTTCTTGAATGAACCATTTTGAAGAACATTTTAAAAATCGAAAGAACCTTTTCTACTATAAAGAACCTCTTCTGCATTTGAAAGGTTCCATGGATGTTCAGGGTTCTTCATGGAACCATCAATGCCAATAAAGAACCTTTTTTTAAGAGTGTAGTGTAATACCTGGTGTTACTGTTATTACTATTGTAACTCAGTTTATTTACACAGACGCGGACACTGTTAACATTGAAAGAGTGCGTAAAGATACTCACGGCCGCGCGACATCCTCCGTGCGTCACGAGCCACTGAAGGCAGGTCAGGTTGCCCGTGGCTGCGGCGTCATGCGCAGGACTTGCGCCGTTTCTCGCCAGGCTGCTCGCCGGTAAACCCGCTTCCTCAACCAAATACCGCAGACAGGTGAGCTTCCCCGCTCGCGCGGCGTGGTGTACGGGAGTCGCTCCCAGCACATCTTTCACATCGCCGTTGAGAACTTTCTCCGCTAACTGTACTTTCAGAGTTTGCACATCCCCTTGCCTCGCTGCGAGAAGTGTCCTCTCGACCACCATGATGATGCAGCGCCTCCAAACAAATGACTATTAGCGCACCATTAAGCGTCAGCTCACAGAAGTCCACGCAACAGAACGCGTATTACTTTGTTCTGTCCATCCCTCTTTGTTTGAATCACCAGACCATAAAGGTATCGACCTAAATCTAAGAAATATATTCTCTCGATCTATTATTATTCATTATATGGCATTTTAACACACTGTTACCTCCATTCACCGCGTAGCTGCTATCTAAAGAAAACCAGCCAAGCATTTCGTTACGGTCTTACTAGTCGTCTCTGAACGTATCCATTGGCTATACTGATCTTGCCTATACACTCACAGTAGCCTATATTTCACCTGTTACGTTTCTTAACTAAACACAAACTAGCAAAACAATAAGCGCAAAACCAATGCGTCCTCTTTGGATGAAGTCTATGGCCTGTTGTCAAACGGTTCGTTCTGAAGTCTTGAGGGACTGAACTTGTGAATAATCCATTAAGGGGAGGAGAACGGTAACATGTTGGCCCCACTTCAATCGGCTCAGATGTTAAAGGCACAGCGCGTCATTGTGACGCTGTTTTGTTGTACGAGTAGGGTTCTCGTCTGGTGTAACAGTTTTCTGAAACAAGGTTATTAGGCGTTTATGCATCATTTATGCATATGTTGATTTGTTTCATTTACGTTTCTTAAATCTACATTATTTTTTGATTTGCAGAAGAAGAACGTTTATTTTTCTCTACTTCCTCTTATTTAAAATTATGCCATAGCTACAAAATGCAAATTGCGAACTCTAGCGTCTTACTAAATCTCTATGCTTCATCTGTATTCGATATCAATATTGTGGAACAGGCAGGTGCAACCTGTTGATTTTATTACCTCAAGGGCCTTACCCTATATTACCAATAGATGGCAGGCTCGAACAACGTTGGTATATCACTGTACAGCTGTATAGCATCTTATCCATGCGTCTGAACATCAGTGTTAGTGAGATTTGATGTTCATTGATTGTAAGAAATTTAAAAAAAAAGGTAGTTCCTCGTGGCCAGTGTTCTAGACCAGGGGTGCCCAAACTCAGTCCTGGAGGGCCGATGTCCTGCAGAGTTTAGCTCCAACCTGCCGCAACACACCTGCCTGGAGGTTTCTAGTATGCCTAGTAAGAGCTTGATTAGCTGGTTCAGGTGTGTCTAATTGGGGTTGGAGCTAAACTCTGCAGGACACTGGCCCTCCAGGACCGAGTTTGGGCACCCCTGTTCTAGACACTTTGGGGGCCCTGCCCCTTTAGTCGCCGACGCTAAAGTGCCCATTAGGTGCCAGTGACACTGTTGTTGGAAATATTATTTAATTTCAAAAAGTATAATGAATTTTAAATATCTTTCATCCAATCATTAATTTTAATCTTGTTTGGAATCATTAAATCTCAAACCATTGTTTTGCTATAATGAGTTCGTTGTGACATTTACTTTTAAATAAAAATAGAAAAGATTAATATATAATTCATAATGTGATTCTGTTATTTGATTTGACCTAAATTCTTTAAATGCATCATTTTACATAGATTGTGGTTTAATAAATAGCTTTCATTAATGGCATTATTGTTTTTTACATGTATATCTACACTAATCCATGCTTTTATCACTTCAAGAATTGATTACTGCAATCCTCTCTACATTGGCTTATCAGCAAAATCTATCAAACGGCTACAATATATTCAGAACTCAGCAGCGCGTGTTCTCACTCACACAGCCTCACGGCAGCACATCAGTGGTGTCCTCTGTAATTTGCACTGGCTTCCAGTTCAATCGCGTATTGAGTTTAAAACGCTTGTTTTAACCTATAAAGCTGCGCATGAATTGGCTCCTTCTTATGTTTGTGATTTAGTTACCCCTTACATGCCTTCTCGTCCTCTTCGTTCTGCTGATTCTCTTCTTCTCTATCAGCCCCACTTCAGATTAAAAACTATGGGACAGAGAGCTTTCTCTCGTGCCGCTCCGAGATTATGGAATGCGCTTCCTTTAAACATTCGAAGTGCTCCTACACTAAGTACTTTTAAGAAACTGTTGAAAACCCACCTTTTTAAAATTGTCTATTATGATTAAGTTGTATTTATATGTGACATTGTTGTAGCGCTTTGGGTTGAGAAAAGCGCATTATAAATAAAATGTATTATTATTATTATTATTATTATTACTAATAAAATTCAAGGCATTGATGTTTGCCTAAACAACCACTGGCTCTGCACCCCTTTACCTCAATTCACTGCTTTAGACTTACATGTGCCATCTATGCTTGCGTTCTGCAAGTGAACAATGCATTATAGTGCATCCCAAAAGACACAAAATCACTTTCACGGACTTTTACATTAACTGTTCCTTTCTGGTGGAATGTCCTACCAACTCAATCCGAGCAGCTGAGTCTTTAGCCATCTTCAAGAAACGGCTAAAAACACATCTCTTCCATCTATACTTGACCCTCTAACACTAGCACTCTCTATTCTATTTCTATTCTGTCTACTCGTTTTCTTTTTGTTTATTTATTTAAAAAAATAAACACTTCTTGCACTCTTTACAATGCTTGCTTTCTTTTTATTTAAAAAATAGAGCCTCTAACACTAGTATTCGCTATTCTTTTTCTATTCTGTGTACTTGTTTTCTTTATAAATAAATAAATAAATAAAAACCTTGCTACGTGTAGACCTACTGCCTTAGGCTAACCGAGACTTGTCATAGCACTTGCATATTATTGCTCTTTTGTTGTTTTGATTGCTTCTGTTGTCCTCATTTGTAAGCTTTGGATAAAAGCGTCGGGTAAATGCCTAAATGTAAATGTAATAAATACATTAATACGAATTATATAAAATGTAATTTATACATTCTGTAAAAATGCATTATTCATTCTGGGACAAGTTTACCTTGGAGGGCTTGTTGTCCCAGGTTGGCCCTGTTCTTTCTTTCTTTCTTTCTTTCTTTCTTTCTTTCTTTCTTTCTTTCTTTCTTTCTTTCTTTCTTTCTTTCTTTCTTTCTTTCTTTCTTTCTTTCTTTCTTTCTTTCTTTCTTTCTTTCTTTCTTTCTTTCTTTCTTTCTTTTTCTGTGCTATGACAGCTAAATTAGCAAATGGCAAACGTGTCTATTTATATGCCCTGCAAAATGTATTCATAACGTTTACTTGGTGTTCCTTGTTTTAAACTCTGAAAACGGGAGACAATCTAATTTGCCCCAGTGGATGTACGAATGACCTGAAGCTAGTTAACTTCTGATATTGTACTTAGATTTTGCTTTTAGGAAATTAAAGGGGGGGTAGAAAGAACTTTTGCGTACTTTTAACGTTCTAGCCTTCTTTTTATGTAACCGATACGCAACACCCAGTGACTCCATATGCGCAACAGAAATTGCTGGAGCTGGCGCGTGATTTATGCTGACATCTCCCATGTGGCGTCAGTCGCGTGCCTGACGCGTGCCATCCTCATCTATTTAACTATACCGAGAAGCACGAGCCAGGTTTATTAATGGATAATCCCTCAGGGGCTGTGCGGGACAGGTCTCACAGGACAGCTTATCTTTGGCTGACTGATCGTGTATTGTCGAGCAGTGCTTACAAATAGTCCAAAACACATATCATAATCCTGTTACTTTTGTCACATTTGTTGTTTTACATCGTTAAAAAGCTCAGATATATGTTGTTGTTTCAGATATAGGCCTATGTTGCTTTTACCATAGTCTATCGGATTTCAAACTCAAATATTTGAAAAGCATTTAATCATAGGCTACAAATGCTTTATAATTATTTTTTCGTATATTAACTATGATTGATCGTCTATATCAACTTTCTAACTCAGAATATTGTACAAAAATTGCAACCTGCAATTGTTTAAGGATTTAAGTTGAACAATCTATTTAAGTTTAAGAATCTATTTCTGACTGATTTACCTTTATTTATTGTGATAATATTTTGGTCTGTAAAATCAGTGAAATGTGATAATAAACACATTTAGGCTGTTAACATTTTTCCTGTGTATACTCTGTTAGATAGTTTAGGCATAGGCCGATTAACTTGTCACAATTATTTTCGAATGCATATTTTAAATGGGGTGTTTCTGTGACCCGCGTTTTCTTGTTCACTTTCATTTATGATTTAACATCATGTTGTCAACATCTCTGTGTGGCTTATCAAAGATCTAGGTCACGCCAACAGTTAAATGAGCTTTGTCTCATCTTTGTCTAACGGATATATTCAAATTCCTCACAAATTACTCATGTGAAAGTAGGCTACCAAGTGCAATTCAGACAGATAATCTAACGGTCATTCCCTGAAAGGAAGAGAGCATGGGAGCCTGGAAAAAGTGGCGTATAAACTGCACGCGTCGAGTGTGTGACAGTTATTCAAATTTCCCTCCAATTAGGCCAACCGAAACGCCATTGTAGTGGCCATCTGCTGCCAAACCCGCATGGGACTGTTCCCAGATATTGTTTAACCTCATCCACAAAGAGTGGGAAAATCAGACAGTGCACTTTGGTATGCGCAATCTGCACTTTGACACACATTAACATGCATCACATAAACCACACTCTGATTACCAAGTTTATTTTTATGAAGGATAGACCTACTAGACTATTTCATGACAACTAATAATTGAAAAGCTATGCAATGCATGCAACTTCTCCTGCATGCACTGAACACTTTCTTTCTTTCTTTCTTTCTTTCTTTCTTTCTTTTATTTTAACATTGATGCAAAGTGTTAGCGCGTGATGATGATGGTTTATTAAACCATATACAGGCTATATATATATATATATATATATAGTTATTAATGATATTGTATTTTTTATTATTATGCAGCCTAAAGTATATTTTGGTAGTGCGATTTTCTGCTCCATCTCAAAATTCCTGCGCAGGTTGTTTATCTGCCGTTCCTTTACACATTGCGGGCTGAGCCCATCTGCCACCCCTGCGTGTGCCATTCATTAGCGCCGGTTGAGCCGCTAGATACGTGAATTAATCTAGAAGAGTTTGTGTCTGTGTTTATATGTACACATATGACCTTCTTTATTCATCTATTTTATCACTGCTTGGATAGTAGTCGAACAGGTTTATATGTATATAGCTATAATACAAGTTATTGTATTTATATTAGGCTATATGATAGTTACCTCAAGGAGCAACCTAGCCTGGCTCATAAATCATTGGTGTATTTGTCCTTAAGTAATATTCATTTAATTCTGCATTCACCACATGATGTTATCTGGCTGACATGTGACAGAGCATTGAGAACAACAACAGACCACAACTTCGTTGATGCAAAGATTAAGATTAATGTTACAGCAAAATATTATATCTCAAGGACACAAGGAAGCAGATATTCAGATCTAAATGAAATAAGACAACACAGAGGAATGCAAAATCGCTTTATTTCGTGTGCATGTGTGTTTATGGTCTTAATGAAGACTCAGAAGCCAGGTGGTAAAGTACCTTTATTTCGCATTCTCTGTTCACACACACACACACACACACACACACACACACACAAACAAACACATGTTGTTATATCATTAGGCTGATTTTCCATAGCCGTAATGTTTTTTATACTAAGCTAATCATATTTTCTATCCCCTATCCCCACCCTTCACAGAAAGCTTTCTGCATGTTTACATGTCCCTTGCATATGTTGTATAAGCTGTTTTCCTTATGGGATCCAACAAAATGGCACCACAATATCAAAATTCTTTGGAGCCCCGTCTCATTAAAATGCGTATAAATAGTATGCCAAATAAAAACAGAAAATCGTGGTATTGCTACGCAAAAATTTACTTTGGCGTGCATATGATACGCACATGTTTGGCGTGCATATAATAAGCAGTTTTCGCGTACATATGATACGCATCTACCCCACAACCCTAATCCTACCATTGCATATTATATGCACGCCAAAGTCAATTTCTGCGTATAAACAGTGCGCCAAATCGAAGCATAAACTCGTGCTATTGATACGCACTTTCACGAGATCGGGTTGACCTTTGTGGGGACATTTGATTCTCACAATGTAGGTTAAACAAGTACACACACATGTTGGGTTTCCATGTTTTATGGGGAATTTCCATTGACATACTGATTTTTTTATCTAGTATAAACTATAGGCCTATATTCTATCTATTCTATCCCCTAACCCTACATCTAAACCCAGCACACACACATTTACTTACCTAAATGGTCAGTGGAAGTCCCGTGGTCAGGGAACACTGACTGAATTCCTGTGACTGATTCTGGCAAATGACAGATAATTACTAAAAAGGTTTACTGTGTTTGATTGCACAGCACTTACGAAAATTAACCATGGTTTAACCATGAATTTCATTTACAGTTGTCTGCAATCAAACAATCCAATCTGATCTCTTGAAAATGCGTATCAATAACACGATGTTATGTTTCTATTTGGTGCACTATTTATATTCAGAAATTGACTTTGGCGTGCATATGATATGCAATGGGTAGGATTAGGGGTGTGGGGTAGATGCTTATATGTACGCGAAAACTCATGCACGTCAAACACGTGCCTTTGCCAAAGTCAATTTTGCATAAAAATAGCACGCCAAATACAAACAGAAAATCTATTGATAATAGGCCTATCCCAAATTCGGTGTATACTTTATGTGTATGCTTTATTTAACTGTTCATATTGTTACAGGTAGGTATTGTTATAAATTATTAATTTAAATTAAAGTAAATACAATATTAATAAATGTATTTTGATGTTACAAAAATAATGTAGTTACACTGCAAAAAGTTACGCGTCATAACTTAATTAAGTTTAGATTAGGGATGCACAATATTTTGGATTTTTGCCGAATATCCGATATTTTTCAACTCATTTTGTCCGATAGCCGATGCCTATACCGATATATTTCTTTTTGTTTGGAAACAACACCAAGTCTCTCCTGTGCGGAAATTTAAAATATAATTATTTTTAATTTGTTAGAATTAAATAATAATGAAGTTCTTTTATAATGACAGTACATTGAAAGCTTTGAAAATAATTATAAATCAGCTATATATCAATCGCTGCATTTTTTTTTTTTCAGAAAGATGCAGTGGCAACCTTAAAATATTATTTTAAGATTTAACATTTGTAGATGGTCTAAGGCAGTGGTTCCCAAACCTGGTCCTGGAGGCGCCCCAACACTGCACATTTTGCAGTCTTCTTAATCAAACACACCTGATTCAGGTCATCAGCTCATAGAGCTGAAATTGGTGTGTCAGAGAAAGAAGATATGCAAAATGTGCAGTGTTGGGGCACCTCCAGGACTAGGGTTGGGAACCACTGGTCTAAGGCAAGAGTTGTAAAAATTTTGAAAATCTTTTAGAGCTCATGATTCGTTTTAAAAAAACATATTACACATTAATGAATAAATCTGTATATAAAATGATTTAATTTACAAGCGTCATGTTTGTGATTTATTTTAATTATGTAAGCTATAGCTTCTGATCTTTTCATTAAAACATACTCATGATTTGATGACATTATTGTGCTTTATTTATTCAGAAACACAAGTTTCTTAGTGATATTTGTGTATTTTACTTTCATTTAATTACAAGTAGGCCAACATCGCCCCCTATGTAAATACAACGCCTTACTTGACGGGCATTAGGACCCGGGGGAGGCTGCCGCTGCTGCTGCTGCTGCACGCGCTAGTGTCTGTTGACTGTATCACACACCAAATGCATCATCTTGTACATGTTTTCTCAAATTAAATGCAGCTATCCAAAACAGTGATCATCTAATCATCATTAAGGCAAAAGTTTGCTTCAAGAATGACCACACTGCTGACATGATCTAATCATAATTTTTCATATGGGGCCGATTCCAATACTTACATTTTAAGCCATTATCGGCCATTCCGATATCGGTCCGATAATATCGTGCATCCCTAGTTTAGATCCGGGGTTTTTTTTTTTTTTTTTTTGCTTTTTTTTTGTGCTGCAGGCCACAGGTGATGCACTTAAACACCCAGATGTTATAGCATTACTTAAGTTATGGTTTCTATTGGGAAACAGCCAATAAAATTTCCCTAAGTTTAGGATGCTTTATGGAAATGCTTCCCACGTGACTACAGCCCCCAAAACAGGAATGCTTTCGTTTTAAAAGAAACTAAAAGAGCACTTTCATACAGTAAATTCTTAACAGTGTCCTGGTAATTCAATTAAAATCCAAAGATACAAATAGAATGCTTCTGACTTCTATGACCCTGCATAAATTAGAGGTGGTCTCTTCAAAACACAGAAAGACCAGTTTTACATGGCTTTAAACTCTCAAAGGCAGCAAGGTTATAAAGACAGTTTTACATGCAGAATTTTGTCTTACATTGAAACTAGATAGCAAATAGTTTTTTGCTTAACATAACTAATACTTATTACATGCTAACATAACTAATTTTGAAAAAATGTAGAATGTTTTATGCTGTACACTGTACATAATATATAACACTGTAATAATCAAAGATTAAAATACTTGATCCTGATAACATCACATGCATGCAACATTGTTCAGTAACATTTAAATCGATCCGCGAGTAATGTGTTGGAATATTAAATGTTTTCAAAGTAAAGCATAACTATATATAATACTTTTTAGATTGAGTAGATGAGAATGTCATGATCTCACAAGACAATAGTCACACAAGACAACAATGGTGATGTGTTTATGACAAAGAGATTATAATTAGCCTATAATTTTGGCTACGATTTGAGATTAGAATGATCATTGAAATCTGTCCATACGTTTCTATTAAACGTTCATGGTATTATGTACATTATATACAAACAATTTACATTAATCAGTTTAGTATTTACAGTCGTTGGACACTGTGGCTTCTAAACAACCCGATCTCATGAAAGTGCGTATCAATAGCACGAGTTTATGTTTTGATTTGGCGTACGGAGACGTTGACTTTGGCGTGCATATAATATGCAATGGGTAGGATTGGGGTTGTGGGGTATATGTGTATCATATGCACGCGAAAACTGCGAATTATATGCACGCAAAACACGTGCGTATCATATGCACGCCAAAGTCAATTTTGCATATCAATACCACGATTTTCTGTTTTTATTTGGCGTACTATTTATACACATTTTCATGAGACCGGAAGATTACGCCAGAGAAACTCAGTCAAATTAAACATTTTTACTAAAATCAGTTCATTAAGATGCTACTCGTGAAACACATTTTAGGTTATCAGACAAAGTATTTTATAGTCAAATGACAACAATCTGAAAACTGAAACAAAGGTTAAAGTACTGCAGTAGCGTATTAGCAAGTTTTCTCTCTTATTAAAAAAACTGTCATTGAATTGAGGATGAAAACGCTTACCCGTGCTGTAACGTACCTGCTGTCAAATACGAAAACATTATACAGGTTGTGCTGAAGCCTCTGGATGCAAGCGTGTTGTTAAAGCTCAGTCGTGCACTTGTATTGAGCGCCCATTTACTCAGAAAGCCTGATCTCGAATGAAGAGGAGGCACGCGTTTTGTAGGCGTGGAGGGTGTCCGCCCTTTCTGAGCTCGCCATGCTATCAAACTCATGTAAGTGTCTAGCGCTAGAACTGAACAATGCATTTTTTTAAGTACACAATATGTACAATTTAGCAGTTATTCGTATCATTGAACTATAAAACATATAGCCTAGGCTACTCCTATATTTAAAAATCAGATTTTAAATATGATTCATAATGTAAAATTCAGCCCTTTCGTATATAATTCATTATAATTGCACAGCCATCTGGCCTTTTGTCCCCATGGCTCGTGCCGTTCTCGTGCCTAGCGCGAGCGGGGACCCGAATGGCCCCGTGCGCACATTTACAAAAAACGCGCCTTTGTCCCTGGTATTTTCTATTGGGGCTGAAGAGGTTGCTAAAATCATATATCCTAGTTTAAGAAGACGCGCTTGAAACATGCACTCCTTACATCTACCGTCCATCTAACAGACTGTGCAGATGCAGTTCTCACTCACAATATTAAAACAGGGAAGCTTTTCACGTACTGCTACGTCACAAATACGTGCACCATAGGCTAATCATCCTAAGGGAAAAACAAGTCTTTGTGTGAGAAGTTCCATCACCAGATGTACATTCATGGCTTGGCTTTTAGCTTGGGTATTTGAATTAAGACCGAATGTTGTTTGTGCTGGATATATTATTGATGGCTTTTGCAATATTTGGGTTGAGATTCATCTGGATGAAGCCTAATTGTTTGGCTGATAGACGCGTAATGCTCATCTTTCAGCTTTTTTCTGGGTTTTGATGGTTGCAAACACTTTTGAAATAGCTACATTTGCACTGTTGCTTTGACGTTGTTTGTAGCAGGACATTCTACGGGATTTTTACACTTTTACATATGTTTAAAGTGTTTGAAATAGAAGCAGGTTTGATAGAATATACCTAATCAGAAATATAAAGAACTGTGATATAAGCATTAAGATTTGGTAACACTTTACTATAAGGTGTCATTTGTTAACATTATATCTAATGTATTAACTAACATGAACGAACAATGAAAAATACATTTATTACACTGTTTATTAACCTTTGTTGATGTTAGTTATTGAACATACAGTCGTTCATTGTTCATGTTAGTTTACAGTGCACTAATGATAACAAACACAACGTGTTATTAATAATGCATTAGTAAATGCTGAAATGAACATTAATTAAGAATAGCCTAATAAATGCTGTAGCAATAAGTATTGTTCATTATTCGTTCATTTGAACTTAGTTAACTAATATTAACTAATGAACATTATTGTAAAGTGTTACCAAGATTTGTTTCTGCATCAACATTAGTCTGCAGAAGAAAGACATGTGCGATCATTTCGAAGACTCTTGCTCCCTTGATAGGCTAGCTTAAATTTAAAATGACTCACCAATGATTTTAGTCAATTTACTATTATATTTGAACTTTTAAACTCAACGAATTAAAACGACTACGCTTGCACAGACAAACAAATTTGGTCTGCAGTATCAGCGTGATGCTGAGAGAGACGCGCAGCTTTGCGCAACCCCGCATGTCCGCCCATCCATTCCACAAGCACTCATTTGGTTTTAAGTTCCAAACAACACGAGTTACGTAGCAGTATAGTAAGTCTATGCAATATTGCATGTCAACAGCTGTTTGCCAGCAGCGTTGGTTTTGGCTTGGGAAGCTTACTTTATTTGGGCTTTATTATATCTGTCTGCCGCGTTTGCATGTTTTTCAGGTGAAATAAACAGTATATGATTTAATCCACAATGTTCATTGACGCATAAGCTTTACAAAGTAATGTTGTGTACTGTTAGTTTTCTAACATTTCCCTATATCTTCAGAAGTGATTGTTTTGAGGATGAATTAGATTATTAAACACAAATCATAATTTATGTTTTTTAAATTAAATCTCATCACCTGGTTATAAACTTACATTTTTCATTCATCTAATGTGAATAAATGAATATGTCAAGACACAAAAGTCACCATAAATGACATTAACAAGCAATACGTATATTTAGATAATATAAGTTGATTAGTATATGAAAGCATGCATCACAATAGGCTAATACAAAGACCCTCGCTCTAAAAAGTGCATTTGTAAAATGTCTAAATGTTAAGTGGCTTATAGACGAATAGAGGAGCTCGCCAAAAAATAAGAGCCTTGGCATTTTACTGCTCAATGTGCTTTCATATTCATGTTTGTCTGGTAATATTGTATTTGCTCATAAAGACAAATAAGACAGAAAACCTCTGAGCGAAGAGGATTTCAAATCACCATCATACTTTTAACTAGAATTCTATCTTAACTGACCTATATCATATGAATCATTATTAAAATACTTTAAAACGTCTTTATGAATACTTAATATTAAACGTTCATGCGTAAAACGTAAAACCCATTGCTTCTTTTAAGTTTCCAGAGCAAGCTCTGTTGATTAGTTCTAAAGAATAGTGCTGACACTGTACAGCACTGTACATTTTTTCTTTTTTTTCAAGATTGTTGTAGAAACCACGATGTATTTGAACCGGAGAATAATCAGATTTGAGAGACTATACTCAGAAACATAAGGAATTATTATATATGCATTAAGATTCATCTTTAAATAAACTTTAAATCATTAGCCAAGTGCAACAATCGCGTTGACTCTTGCTGCATTCATACAGAAATCTAAAATATTTTTGACTCATCAGTGATTTTAGTATCTAATATTTAAAATTCTTCAGTTAAACTCGCATGCCATAAAAGCGACTATACGCATAGATAAACAAATAGACTCGATCTGCTGCTGCAGCATCAGTGTGAGGCTGCTCATTCATTCCGCACTAAAAAGTTCATACAGAATATAAATGTTAGTGTTAGATGGAGACTGTCATTTTCCAATTTATTACAAAACATTAAAGACAGGGTCTAAATCAACAGCTGAGGAGGAATAAAGCACACCTCGTGGTCAGCACTGTCAAACAGAAAATGAGTACTCTGATCATCTGTAGCCTACCCTTGCAATTGTCTTTTGTGAAAGACTTGTCTTTCAGGTTAACTAATAATTTATCAGCAAGTTTGGCCTGCAATTCATTGAATGTGTGTTATGATTATCAGTCTAATGAACCATGAGTTCACACTAAGACAACACTTGGCTATTTTTATTTTTCATTTTATTTCATTTTATTAATTTTTTGGACATGACCAGCACAAGCCTACATTGGCGGTTAATTGATGCGCTCTTGGAGACTGTGACGCGTGCCTAGTCCATTGAACATTCAAAAGCTTTTCAACTCAATCAATAGTTTTTACTCTTATAACTTGCATACCGTGTAAAAAGTAAACACGTTATTTAATTTTATTACACACTTTTAGTTTCACCAATCAGTTTGACTGCTACACCTCAGACAACAGCACACCAACAGAGGAGGCAAAAATTGTCGACATGCATTTTTGATGGTGGTAGGCCTATATGATTGTCAGATTAAATTTTTATGTGTGTTTCACCCTATTCCATACGTCCCCCATCCCCAACCCCCCCAGAACCCAGAATTAAACAAAGAGAAAGAAAAAAAAAAGAAGAAAAAATACAGGGTTTTTTTGCGTCAGTCCGTGATGCTTTATTGCCATATTCGGTCAAATGGCTCAGACACAGACGCCAATAGTTTAGAAAGACACGCTATAAACGAAGCAACGTGATAGGACGATAATATAGCAAACAGGTTACTGAAGAGTTTGGCAGTCTTAACTTGAGGGGGTTGGTATTCAAATTAGTGGCGCGCTTTGGTGTGATTGGTAGAGCAGACATCCATCTGTTGCATTGTAACGGCGCGTGTCAGACGCGTGAGATCGCAGCTGATTTGAAACAAGGTGTTTAATAGAACCACCGAACAGCTAAAATGTCTGGTCACTGGAAAATACAAACAGAAAAAAAACCCAGTAAGAAATTTTTAGGAAAAGAAACATGCAAAAGCGGTTTAACCTCCTTTCTATGTAAATAAAACCTTATTTCTAAGCCTACACTTTTTATTTTCATCTCTAACCTTATCCTTTATATATTGGGGATTTGTTTTTTAAATTATGTTGTATTCCAAACCTCCATACTCTTGTTTAATATGAACTTAAATACAGTCTACATCATTTTCCATGCATGGTTTTGCTATATTTTGGAGTAATAAGAACGTAGGCTATATATCGAACATGGTCCGAATGTAAGCAGATGTTGACAGTATAGCGTGGCTTGGTTAATTATCGCGCGGTCTTCATGCTCTGTATTATTTATATAGATGTCCAATATATGGCGGTTTTCCTTGTGAAATAAAATCTCTTAAAGCACAAATTGTAATAAAACAAATACAAGTTAAAGTAACCCACAACTTTAAATGCCTTGTAGCAACAACAACAAAAAAAAAGCAATAAACATTAAACCAAAATGCGAAATGGAAAATGAACTTGCATTTTGTAAATTATTGTGCTTCAACTTCCACATTTTATTGTGTAGGCCTATATGTGTATATGTAGGCCTATATATTTTATAAAACACTCTTCGAGACAATAAAAATAATCATCAGTCACATGCGCATACCAGCGGTTTCGGATGATACTGACATCAATCAACAGATGGTAACTTTTGGGACAGTCAGATCAGATCTTCTCCCTTTGGCATCCCCCTCTGCGTCCAACCGAAGACACAATAGAATAGAAGCCCTCCCTCCACGCCAAAGGGCCCTATAAAAGACCCCCTCACACACCCTGACCACAAAACTCTCTGCTCCTCTCTCAAGAGCACATCTAGAGACAGCTCCCGATCAAATCATGACTCCAAACATTATTACCGAAGCTCATTCCCACGCACTCGGTTCTCGAATGACTGTGGCTCAGAGAAAAGAGACACATGAATTGAGAAAGGTGAGGATGATTTTGGGTTCCTTTGAACACCCCTGAACCATTTTAACGGTTGTGCTTGCGGTATAAACTCACACTCACATTAACCGATTTCTGTCTTTTTCCAGACTCTCAAGCCATTGATGGAAAAAAGAAGGCGGGCTCGCATTAACGAGAGCCTCAATCACTTAAAAACACTTATACTCCCTCTGTTCGGCAAAGACGTAAGTATCTTTGGTACTTGCATGGTCATACAGTACTTACATTCAAATGTAGCCTATGTCAGTGTCTGAACAACACACTAATGTGTCCAATCACTTTTCGATAATTTTTTAGGCTTCACGCTATTCAAAGCTGGAGAAAGCTGACATTCTCGAAATGACTGTGCGGTTCCTCAGAGATCTGCCTTCCTCATCAGCTAAAGGTGAGTGATTTCATTTACTTTGGTTTTCACCATTTTCAGTCTAGTTGGCAACTGTATTTATTTTAACTGGTCCAAATGTATTTACTATTTTTCTCTCTCTCCAAAGGTCAAACAGACAGCTATAACGAGGGATACAAAGCCTGCTTGCAGCGCATCTCTGCGATGCTGCCGCAGTCTAACCTCGAAACAGAAACCCGGCAGCGCGTCAACGAGTTCCTCCAGCACTCGATGGTGTCTGCGACGTCCTCCTGCCAGAACTGCTGTGCTCAGAACTCCAGAATGATTTCACAAATGCACCAGAGACTTGTGAGCTTGAGGAAGAGCAGCTCTGCAACGGAGAACCACTCCATCAGTACCGCGGCAGCTCCCAGTCAACCTCAGTCTGTGCCACAGGCATCTGTGGACATGTGGAGACCGTGGTGACCAAACAGGCAACAGAAGTCGTCGGGGAAATTGTTGATAATTAACTTTGCATGTTATTTATTTGTCATCGTAGGTTTTAGTTAAAATGTAAAGCCTGTGATGGAGATTAGGCTACATGTAAAGAATTTAAGGAAATGTGGCTACTTTGTAAATGAAAGAAAGCCAGCGAGCACAGACCATGCTGTCTTCTATGAACATAACGTTATGCAATCCTCGCTGGGGGTTTAAATACTATGGGTTGTAATCAACAAAATTGTAAACCCCAAGGGTTAAAATGTGAGGTTTGCACAATTGACTTGATTTAATTTGGTCTGTGCAAAGAAATCGTAAACACTGTGTGTTAATTATTAATGGCAAAATGAATGTCCCTGAAGGAAGCATAATCACAAAATGTTATTGTGAATCAACAGAAGAATAAAACCTTTTTGCTTTGAAATTCTTGAAATCTTTGTTTGTTTATTTATTGGAAATGGCTTTTAAAATGTCTCACTTGAGGAATAAAGGAGCTAAGTTGTAGACGAAGTAAAAAAGATACAGAAATGACAAACAAAAAACACGTAAATATAAAACTATGTCCTTAAATAGGCACACATATGCATTGATCTGGATAAGAAAACTGGGAAACAACAGCAACAATTTTCCATTTAGCATATGTTATTATAAGAGGTCTTCGTAGTCTGAGAGACCATAGAAATGATCTTCACTTTAGCATCCCTTATACAGCTCCCTGCGCTCAGTCTTTTGCGCGGGAAACAAGGGTCGCCAAAGACACCACTTTAGTGATAAGTCTGTTTCAAGAAACATTAAGTGGAATTGTAGCTATTTTTATCAAATGAACGTTAGCATCTCTTAACGTCTAGGTCTTCTTATTGACTGAGGCATGCGCAAAGCTCCCTCAGCTTGGTGTTTTGCGCGGGAAATAAGGGCCGCCAAAAATACCGCTTGTTTAACTTGAAGTCTGTTTCATGAAAGCGGAATAGAAGCTATTTCTTTCAAATGAATAGCTATGTTGCCTATGTTTGACATAACACATTTATAAATGAATGACCATAAATCGTTGAACGGAACCGCTGAACACTGCTCTGGAAATTGTAAAGATAATAAATTTTTAAATTACTGAGCATATAGCCTATACAAAATCTATTTTTTTTTCATAAATAAAATAATTGTGTGCAGCCGCAGCAAAAGCCATAGTGCAACTGCTTTTTACAGTTCATCCACATTGAACATTGTTCAATAAGATATCAGGTTCAGTAATGTGTTTATAATGTGTTTAACATAATTCTTTGTGAAAACCACCCAAAGCTGGTTATAGAACATTGGTTTGACGGTCTTAGATCGTTTAAGCTGGTCTCCCAAACCAACAAACCAGTTACCAGACCAATCTGGATGGCCAGCAAGCATCAGCAAACCAGCATACTGTAGACTTGTAGATGCTCCCCCCAGCAGGGTGTTGGTGCCTTCTTTTATGTAAGTCTATGTGGCTTTTTCAGGTTTATTGTTGTCCACATGGGAAAATTCATAACCATATCTAAAAGAAAACAATAATAAAAAAATAAAATAAAATAAATAGTAACAATGTACTTCTCCTCAATGAGCTGTATAATTTCAGCCATGTCTGTACTATCCCAAACGGTGTGGAACAAGGCAGTTTAATTCATAGTGTCAGGGGTTTGTTCAAATCATTAAATAATGATGAAGACCCTATCCATTAATTGTCACAGTTATGCACATCAGAGAATCAGCACTCACATTCGTACTGACTCACTTTGTGTTCTAACAAGACCTCCAACATATTGATTGCATGACTGTAATTAGAGCTTGGCCAAGCATCATAATTACTGTTGATCATACTTAGGGATTTGAATAACTGCCTAACTATTAAGCATATGGTGTATAACTCAACCCACACTGCTCCCACTGCACAGGCGAGACTGATATCACAAATCATGCTGCTTGTTGAGAAGAGTTGAGCTATTACTTTGGTCAGTGGTCTGGCTGATTTGGTAAAGTTTAATTAAGACTTAAGACTGATTAGTTTCACCTGCTGGACAATAAAATTGAGCAATCAATATCCCATAGATTTCCATAGATTGGAGGGACCCAAGCCATATCTAGAAACCAGGGCTGCGTTTCCCGAAAACTTCTTAATGCTACGTCATTCGTAAGTTATACCTTAAGTTGTACCTTTACGTTAATACGTGTTTCCCGAAACGTTCTTAGTTAAGTATGCCTTCTGTAAGTCATTTGTTCGTAAGGTTAGTCTGGACCATTCTTAGCTATACCTTATCGCTGTTCACAGTTCACTCTGCTAGTGGCCACCACTGTGAAAAAACCTTCTTCACATTTCAGTCGATACGATTGTAATTCTGTGGCAAGAAAAAGTGCAGAACCAAATAAATATTACAATTCTAAAGTTGTAATACACCCAGTGTTCAATTAGTGTTCAATTAATTGAGTGTTTTTATTCAAAGAATAAAACAGTCATTATACTAATGGTTGTTGGTTTTTCCATTATAATATACAAAGGCACATCGGCTGGCAAACCATTAGGCAGCACATACTTTGGAGACGTTTTTATGCAAAGAATAAAACTGTCATTATGGTTGTTAGTTTTTCCATTATAATATACAAAGGCACATCGGCTGGCAAACAATTAGGCAGCACATAATTAAGAGTATATTTAAAGGGAATGAATGTGATGGGGAGTTTGGTCAAACTATGGCAGCGAGACAGCGAATAGTTGTCCTAAATCAAAGATGGCTGCGTCTGCGGAGCCAGTTAGTGTATGTGCACTATTTCATAATAATGTCAGAATAGCTACCATGTCAAAAGATACAATTCTACAAAAATGTAGCCTGCCATGGGAGCAAATTCAGCAGCTTTTACATCTTGTTGGTCAAACTTTGTAGAGACAAACTTGACAGAGCTACCCCCTAACCCCCGAAATTCAGCTGCTGGCGGCTTTCCGTTTTATGCTGTGGGGAGTTTTCTGGAGGTGGTTGGGGATGGATATGGGCTGAGTAAGACATTGGTGTGGCGGAGTGTTCACTACATCTTGCTCCATCACGCCACCGATTATACAGCCTACGTATGCCTTTCGCCAGGCACGAAGAGATGGTGGCACATCAAGGCTTCCATGCCATTGCGGGTGTCCCGTGACTAATTGGCCTTGTTGACGGGACACTTATTTCTATTTGCTGAAAATAACATATAACGGTAAACAAACTGATGGAAAAGAATAATCTTGTATTATTCTGTGATACAACACATTATTACCTCATATTGCTTATGGTTACTATAAGCTCCTGACACATCACAGAACCTATAAGTGAAATTGGTTAAGAAAATATTTTTCATGATAGTTAAAAAAAAAAAAAGAATTGACCAATGCAAAAGAGATTCGTGTCAGAATCTGTCATTAGTATTTCAATAGATTGTCTATGTTAAATATGTTAAAAAGGAAATAAAGACCTAGCTGTTTAGGGGATTTTTATTGTTGCATATAGGTTTTGGTGAGTAGCTGCTGATCCTCTTGAGGGAGGGGGTTGGGTTTGCTTATTGAAATGCTTGGGTCGAGTGAAGCTAAGAGAATAGAGAACAATGAGTTTGTCACGCCCATGGACTGCCCCTATGTTGCTGTCTTTTGTTGTGCTCCCCGTGATCCAGTTTCTCCCGTGTTCTTATTGTGTTCATTTGATTCAGGTGTGTCTCGTCTAGTACCCCTCGTTTAGTTCAGTATTTAAAGTATGTTCTGCCCCTTGTTTCCTGACCGGTGTCTAACGTCTATTCCCCTGTGCTACGTGTGTGTTCCTGCCTGTGAGTCTTTATTTGGATAAATAAAGATTGTTCTTTGTGATATACTCTGTCGTCTCTGCACGAAATGCATGTCTGTAGAAGAAGAGTAAGCAATTGGGTGATTTTTTGTTTTTCAGAATTTATATAATGAAGCTTGAATTGATGTCAAATGCAATGCTTACAAGTGATTACTGAAAACTTTTAAGAGAACACAGAGACCGTACAGTGAATTAAAACACCACAAAATTAACCACTGTCTTAAAGTTTTTTTTTCAACTGCTTACACACAAAATCTTTACTTGTCACACAATGTCTGAAAGCTGACACACAAACAGCAGAACCACACACCAAATCTGCAAAACCATAGACTAATTATTGGCCTTTGACTCAGTTTTCAATTTCATAAAAACACTTTTTGCAAAACACAACACACAATTCTCTATGTAACACAAAAATCTAACCGTAATAAATATTATTGCAAAGGTGTTTGCAAATGTTTGCTTTTGAGATGTGTTTGTGATCTTTTGAATGCAGTGCTTCATTTTGCAAGAGATGTGAGGCATTTTGCATTTTGTGTGTGCAATTCTTGGATTTGTGTGTAAAGTTTAGAAAAAAAGAGGCAACGTTTCGAAAAAGTCTGTAAGCAGTTGAAAAAAAAAACTGTAATACATAATAGCATGACAATGAAACCAGAAAATGGACAAGTACAACAAGTATATACCAAACTGGCAGAATGTACTTACTGAGAACCTTTCATCAAAAATGATTCAAACTAATATGTAACAGTTGACTGTTAAGAGTTAACAGGGTTAAGACTCTGTAAAAAGGATCAAAGCAGTAATTAATCATTTAGACAGATGATTCATCATCCCTCTATACATGAAGAAGTAACGGCATGATATGATGAACTAAATAAAGAAATACTAAATGACATGACATTATGTATCAACAGGGGAAAACACTTTTGGAAATGAATATTCTGTCTCTTGGCAAATTGAAATTGCTCCTGAAATTGGTACCATGAAGCAATTTCAGGCTTGGAAAAACAGAAACAAATCTTCAACATATGGTCAGCCCTTTCAAAAAACATATACAAGCCATCTGGCATGCAGCGTGAGGAAATATAGAGATGCAAACAACATTCAACTCTGCCTTTTCATAGATTGGACTCCTTTTGGTTTCAATTTTATTATTTTAATGAATTCTGAAGAACTGGTGCTATATTTATTTCAAAATCTCACAATTCACTGTTATGAGAAACACATATTCAAAACGATTCATATTGGAAATTGTTTGGCATGCACAGCATCAACAAGATGACAAAGGCTGAGTATGTCCACCATTTCATGCTCAGACTATAACCCATTATGACTCCTGATCATCTTTGGGCAGAAATGTGGACAAAAAAGCTAAATCCAAGCAAAAGCTCGCTACTGTCAGACTAAAGATGCAGAACTCACTGTTGAAATATGGGTGAATTTATCTTCAGATTCAAATTGTGGTATGATAAAGCAGTCACACTTTATTTTAAGGTCCAGTTCTCTCTATTAACAAACCATTAATTACAACTTTTGCCTCAGTAAACACCTAATTTTCTGCTTATTAATAGTAAGGTAGTTGTTAAGTTTAGGTATTGGGTAGGATTAGGGATGTAGAATTTGGTCATGTAGAATAAATGCTCTATAAGTACTAATAAACAGCCAAAATGCTAATAATAGGCATGCTAATAAGCAAATAGTTAAAGCTTTAAATGACATAAATAAAATTCAATAATATAAGTACAGGCAAATTTATACTACATGTATATGTGGTGAGGAGTCAGAAGAGTTTGGATCCATGTGCAGCTTTGTTATAGAGTAGTAGTCAGACAATACAGGGTCGATCAGCAGCAACAGCAACGGTAGAGGCAAGGCAGAGTCCAGAGAACAGGTAGAAGGTCTATATATATATATTGTGGGTGTGGTCAGATGCAGGTGTGTGGGTGTGGTCAGTCCCAGGTATGAGGGATGATGGGAAACGAAGTCCAAATGGGAAACATTCAATATTCGGGAGAAGGTTCCCTCTGGTTGTGCGGAGGAGGCGGTACCGGAGCCTCTTCTGCAACAGTATACAACATAGGCGGCCTGCACTAATTTCAAATAATGTGGCATGAAAATTCAAACGCAGCATCAGAAAGCTACATTAACTTACATCGTGTCTACACTGGACACGAGCGGCGCGGCGCAATAAAATACAATAGAACTCGTTATAATCAGTGATGCTGTCTTGGATGCGGCGCGACACGACACGACAAATTCCAGACAGTAAACTGCTGACTCTATTTATAACGTACTGACTGACACAACGTTCAAATGATTTGCAATGCTTTGTCGCGTCCAGTGTAGATACGATGTGACAGTAAAAACATGGGTGTGTAGAAAAGAAAAGTGGACACGGAAAATAGATGATTAAAATGTGAATGGACTGAACAGTTTTGAGTGAGTGAGTGACTGATATCTTTGTTATGCAATACACGTGTTGGTTCGCAGTGAGTTCACATTGCTTTATTTTCAAGATCTGAGGTAAAATATCTATTGTTGCTTTCACTATGGCTATAAAGATAACGCAAAATAATATTCAAACTCACATTAGACACTTTTAACACTGAATAAAGCACATAATCATTGCCTGAGATTATCACTGTCATAGTTTGTATGTTGTTCCTGCCGCAGACAATAAAAACCGTTCCTGAAATAGAATCCCGTGTCGCTTATTGTCACGTGTCGCTGTCGCGGGTGGTTAGGACAAAAACTACATGGAAAAGATACTTTTTATCGCGTCGTGTCTGGTTGGGACACACGGTGTTACAGTTTGATCCCCCCCCCAAAAATCTAAGCATAAAAATATTAATATTCACAAATCTAATAACTGGATCTGCAATTAGGGAAAGTGGAGAGAAGAGATCCAGTCTGGGAATGAGCAGGAACAGTTGATTTGCATGGCAGACATGGAGATCCAGATTTTTTGTTTGTTCATTTGTTTTTAATATTCAAGTTCTTCTGTAGCTATCTAATGCAAACATTAGAGGGATATACAATATATCTACAAGTCTTGGATTTAAAATAATATCTTTAACTGTGTAAACGCACCAATTATCCTACTCCTTCTTATATCTATCAATAAGGAACAATAGTCCATGAAGTGCAAACAATGAGTAATTATTGGGCAGTATAGCTACATTTACATCATTACATTCATGGCCTTTTACACATGCTCTTTATTTTAACCTACAAAAACACGGTGCACATTTCAAAGCCAGAAAACACTTATTTTACTCTGCTCTGATGATAGCTGTATGAGACATATAAAGGCTGACTCTGCCTAGGGCCATGAAGGTCACTAACACACTATGTACCCACTTACTCTTATGTATGCTTAACTATTTATAGCACCATTAATTGCTATATGTTAAAATACGACAGTAAGTCATGTGTAGAAGTTTGTATTAGTGCTCCGTCTGAACAGAGAAAATATATGTTTTATCTAATGGTGTATTTGCAGGGATTGTTTAGGAATATGACAGGCAAATGGCCATGCCAAAAGAAAAGTCAACAGCTGCCCAGATGAGAAGTGCCCTCACAAAATATATGACTCATCTACCAACCTTATGACAGTTGCTTATGCATGAAAGTTAGTGTCTCCAAGATAGAAGAAAAGAACACCATGTTGGATGTTGCTAAAATGATCTGTACTGTTAACCTATCAAAACCTGTAGAAATTATGTCAGATGATTCCATATTGACTCCTGGTCTTCACTGAGCATATTGGTCTCTCTATAGGGTTTAACTATAATTCCACCTACAAATATGCATGCTAATAAGCAACTAGTTAATAATGAATAGTGTTCCCTAATGTAGTGTTACCATATTTTTTAAAAATCTTAACGCTACATACATTTATGCAATCTCAGAAACTTTGTTTTAACAGTTTTAACCAGACTGAAGGTTGAACGATTATAATTTTCTAAAATGTGACCCTGGAGCACAAAACCAGTCTTAAGTCGCTGGGGTATATTTGTAGCAATAGCCAAAAATACATTGCATGGATCAAAATTATCGATTTTTCTTTTATGCCAAAAATCATTAGGCTATTAAGTAAAGATCATGTTCCATGAAGATATTTTGTAAATTTCCTACCGTAAATATATCAAAACTTAATTTTTGATTAGTAATATGCATTGCTAAGAACTTTATTTGGACAACTTTAAAGGCGATTTTCTCAATATTTAGCTTTTTTTGCACCCTCAGATTCCAGATTTTCAAATAGTTGTATCTCCACCAAATATTGTCCTAACAAACCATACATCAACGGAAACCTCATTTATTCAGCTTTCAGATTATGTATAAATCTGAATTTCAAAAAATTGACCCTTATGACTGGTTTTGTGGTCCAGGGTCACAAATGGTACAAGGCGTTGATAATGTCAAAACTGCTGTTACATGTGTAGCTTATACACAAAAGAAAATAAAGTTGAAGCAGACAGTGAATGCAGATGGAAAATGAAGTGAATCATTCAAGAGTGAACCTGCTGAATTGGTCAAATAAAATCTGGTTGTACCAGAAAAACACAAATCTTAGTTTTGACCACAGGTTAAGAAAGGACTGGCTGGCTTACATTTCCCATCACCATTTATGTTGATAAAAGCATTTAAATTAGTAAATAGCAATACTGAATAGTATTATATAGACTAATATAAAGTCCATTTAAATGTATAATGTAATAATATACAGTGCCCTCCACTAATATTGGCGCCCTTGGTAAATGTGAGCAAAGGCGGCTGTGAAAATAAATCTGCATTGTTTATCCTTTTGATCTTTCATTAAAAAAAAAATCACAAAATTCTAACCTGTCATTGAAGTAAAGCAACAGAAAGTTGCTTTATCCTTGCTTTATCCTCGCTTTATCCTTTTGATCTTTCATTCAAAAAAATTCAAAACATTCTAACCTATCATTAAAACAATCAAGAGTGCGGGGAAACTCACATTATGAAATAAATGTTTTTCTCCAATGCATGTTGGCCACAATTATAATTTGTCACCCCTTGAAATTCTTATGAGTAAGTATATTCCCATTCACATTTACATTTTATTTTAGCACACCAGGGTGACTAGGAGCATAAAATTGTCCAGCCATGACTTCCTGTTCCACAGGATTATAAATATGAGGAAAACAAAGGCCAAATTCCCTTAATCATCCATCACAAGAAGTAAAACCAAAGAATATAGTTCTGATGTGCAGAACAAGATGTTGAGCTTCACAAAACAGAAAGAGTTGGCTATAAGAAATATAGCTAAAGCATTGAAAATCCCCATTTTCACCATCAGGGCAATAATTAATAAGTTCCAGTCAACGAAAGATGTTGAAAAATCTTCCTGGAAGAGGACGTGTGTCTATATCGCCCTAATGCACGGTGAGGAGGAGAGTTTGAGTGGCTAAAGACTCTCCAAGGATCTCACAGCTCGGTTTGGTGTAAACAGGGATAAAAAAGTACCCCATGTCCACAGTTTAATATACTGCCAGATCTTTAATGCTGTGTGCCTGCTTTTCTGCTGGAGGTCCTGGACATCTTGTTAAAATGCATGGTATCATGGATTCTAGCAAATACCGACAGATAAAAAAAATCTAAACCTGGCTGTCTCTGCTAGAAATCTTATAATGGGTTGGACAACCTTCCATCAGGACAATGATCCAAAACAAACATTAAAATCAACACAAAAAGGGGTCACTGAGCACAAAATTAAGCTTCTGCCATGGCCGTCCCAGTCCTCCGACCTGAACCCTATAGAAAATGAGTGTGGTGAACTAAAGAGGAGAAGCACCAACATGGAGCTGTGAGTCTGAAGGATCTGGAGAGATTCTGGATGAAGGAATGGTCTCTGATCTCTTGTCAGGTGTTCTCCAAACTCATCAAGCATTATAGGAGAAAACTCAGAGCTGTTATCTTGGGAAAGAGACGTTGCGATAATTGGGTGCCAATAATTATGCCCAACGTGAACTAGAGAAAAACATTTATTATGAGATTTCCTCCCCACTTTCTGTTGCTTTACTTCAATGACAGGTTAGAATTTTGTGATTTTTTTTTTAATGAAAGATCAAAAGGATAAACAATGCAGATTTATTTTCACAGCCGCCTTTGCTCATATTTACCAAGGGCGCCAATATTAGTGGAGGGCACTGTACATTAAGAAGTATAATATGCATTACTATATAACATAAACTCTTTCACTAATATAGACACCTTCTTAAGCTTCTTATTCCTATGCTCTTTACTTATATTATGGAAAAAAAATACTATGGAAGTCAAGGGGGACCATCAGCTCAGCTGTTTGGTTAGCCATATTCTTCACAATGTCTTATTTTGTGTTCACCAGCAGAAATAAATTGATACAAGTTTGGAACAACTTGAGGGTGAGTAAATGATAACAGATTTTTCATTTTTGGGTGAACCATCCTTTTAATGACACTTTGGTATTGCAATGATATATTATTAGAATATATTCTTGAGATCTTTGCTGTTTTGTTATAGTGACCCAGTCAACTCCTGTCATTAGTTTTCTTCTATTTGTAAATAATATTTAACTGTATATGTAACTCAAAGTTACACTTTTTATGTTTTGCAGCTGACATGTTTTTTTTTATTTTGAGTGGGAAACAATTCTGTCAAAAGGAGGAGAAAAGAAAGTTTACTGCCCCACACTATTATCTGCATTTGGCATAGGTTTTCAGTTTTTGGGTGAAAGCATTCAGTCAGACAAAAGGACGTTGCTGATCAGTCATCCAATAATAAGGTAAAACAAGAAATCAGTTAAGTAGAGCATCACACCATAATGTTGTAGTAAGATAAACAACGGAAATATAGCAAACATTTTTCCAATATTATGCATGACCGTATGGTTGATATGTCTATAAAAGTTTTTTTAAAAAGCAACTAAAAAGCACAGGCTGACAATAGGGGGATCTGAAAGGGGATAATGAGAATGTCTATGGGAATATTTTTCTCCTTAAGCATAGGGAAAAAACTTCAAATATAGTTTCTCACACATGCATTCATGCTGTATTTAGTTTTTCTTATTGTAGTGGAAAGGATGTGATTGGGTAATAAAAGGTGGATGCTGCATATCAGATTTCATGCACACCCTGATAATTATGGAAGGCATCTACTAGGCCTAACAAAGGTAAAGATATGTTTATTATTCAAAAAAGCCCATGTAATAGTACTGCACATGTAAAGCAAGATACTTCTTCTAAATAAAAACATATTTGAAATGTTTTTTTTTTTTTTGGTTTCTTTTAATGCAGCAAGTTACAATGTTAAAATAATCGGCTTGTTTAGGCTATGTAGTAGAGCACAACCACAGACCACAAACCACTTCTAATAAGAAAGCATAATTTACTATATAAAATCAGCAGTCAGTGTTGATGGAATAAGATCAGTGAGCAATTATCTATATGCGCCAGAAATTCTGATAGACAAAGACCAACTAATTAATAAGTAAGAATAGAGTCTTAAAATGCTAAATATCGTTAACCGTCATTAGTAACCTCCCCCACTCCAATTCAAAGGTTTTTCGAGCAGGGTTTTGTGCATCTAGCTATGGGCTCATCTTACTCGAATTTGCTCCTTGAAACTACCTTGTTCCCACGTACCGGAATGAGTTTAGACAAAAGGTCTCTGTGCGAGTGTACGCTAGATGAAGGCACAGATGGGGCACCCACGCTAAAATTCAAAAAGGAACAAAAAGAGTTGTAACTGAACGCATCTTAAGTGAAACATTGGCTGACACGCTCCCTAAATAAAGGACCCATGGGGGAACGGGGCGCGTGCAGGGCACGTACTGATTACCAAAACGACATCGCACTCTGACGCTCCCTTGTGTTCAGTTTATCATTCGCTTACAGCGCATAAAACAATAGTGAAAAAAATATATATACAAAAAGGAAACTGCATATCAATAGTTTCAAAAACGTATAAATTTTAAATATGTTGATATGTTTTTCATTCCCGGTTTCTTCCCGCTTTAATCCTTCACTCTTTGGTTTATTTTGCACACGTTCTGCATTAATTTACATAATATTGCTACATCTGTTATAAATTCTGCTACAAGACGCGTCTCAAACAACAGGATATTAATGGTGCTTTTATATTCACCAAAGATGTTCAATAATATAAGGAAGCGACGGTGACACGTCTGCGCGTAAAATAACTGAATCCCTTTTGTTTGACTATTTGTCATTCAAAACCATTGATGTGGCGCATGCAGATGGGTCAACGACGCCAAAAAAAAAGCTTTTAAAAAACAACGAAAGACTAGGAACTTCAGGAAAGATGTGGGGCACAAGTTACAGCATCATTAAAAGGGGGTTGGTAGAGGCCATCTGGAGACCTCTCCATGACGCGTGCTGGACGCGTGGATCCCTTGGGGCTCCGAGGATCCCTAGCTGAAAATATTTGACAACCTATCAATGCTCAAACGTCCTTTTGCGTTTTCATGCAGTTAAACAAAAGTTCAACACAAAGTATACCATACAACAGACATGCGTACGCGAACGTACATGGCTTTTTGCATAGTTCGCGTCCCATATTGCCATAATGTAAAGCAAACAAATTCATGTGGATTCTAAGTGTAAACACAAACGCTATACATTCAAACAGTGTTTGTTGAATGCAGTACTCACATATTGGTTTGCATGGCAGCTTGTCGGTCTGCTGGGGGACGAGTGCACTCAGCCCCTCCCCATAAACGCCCGAGGTACAGGTGTAAAACCCGTCATCATAAGAGGAAAAAAACAACAACTATTGTTCATCACAATTTACAGACAGATGTTACGTTAAAACGGCGTGGCTTGGGAATCTGTCTGTTTAATTTAAATTATAAATGCTTATCCCGCCCTAAACTGGATCCCAAAGCCGTGTCCTTAATGCGTCACCAGCATCCCTCTTCTTTTTAACCCATTAACATGCTTTCTTCTCCAGAATTTATTTGAAAGAATAACAATAAAAAAAATATTGACGTTATGGTATAACATTAAATGATAGATGCAAATTGTTCCAACACAGTTTTCAGACTTTTCTTTTATTCTGTGTTCAGTGGTGAAAAGCAGATGTGGAGAATGGCTATTCAATATGCGTTAATATATCTTAAGTTTGGCCAAATTAGTAAACTAATACATTTAAATACATTTTAGTAGTGTAAAAGCATTCAATTGATAAACTATAGTAGTGTATAAACTGACTGTCAAAAAAAAAAGGGGTTGGAATGAGCAAAAAATATAATATATCGGATATAAACCAATATATGTTGGTTTATAAAAAATTGATTTAGAGAGGAGTATAATTTATACACGCTACAGACGCGTCGTTTTGCTCTTCAGTCTAAAGTTATTTGAGCAGAGGAGTTGTCTGAGGCGTGGGGGCGTTTCCATGACGCGCCGGACAGGAATATAAACCCTGCGCGCAACCTCAGATCTGCACAAACGACCTCTACCCACAGCAAGCTCAACATGACTCCTAACGCCACTGCTGTATCTGCTCTGACTTATGCGCCCCGCACCGTGGCCATGAGAAAAGAAGCAAACGAACTGAGAAGAACTTTAAAACCCTTACTGGAAAAGAAACGACGAGCGCGCATCAACGAGAGCCTCAGTCGATTAAAAGCGCTCATTCTCCCTCTCACAGGCAAAGATGTAAGTTCTTTTCATAGAATAAACACGCTGTTTTGGATAGTCTGTATGAAGTGCTCGTGCGTTTTACGTTTGTTCTTACCGTTGCCTGTTCTTCATTTCAGAATCGCCGTTACTCTAAACTGGAGAAAGCTGATATTTTGGAGATGACCGTCAGATTCCTGACTGATATTCAATCCATTCCGTCTAAAGGTCCGTTTTCTTCGGATACCTTTTCCATTTCATCTCATATTATGGTCGTCTGATGTAAAATAGCTTCGAAGCAAACTAAGTTGTATATATATTTCTGTTTACAGATAGCGCCGATAGCTTTAAAGCGGGGTATGCAGCTTGGCTCCAGCGCGTTCCAGCGCGCCTTCCGCAAACCGGACTCGACGCAGAAACCCGCAATCGCATCAACGAGTTAATCGAGCATTCAGTGATGCCCAAGACCCCAGCCTGCCAGAACTGCTGTGCACAGAGCTCCAAAATGATGACACAAATCCAACAAAGACTCCTGAATTTGAAATCTAGCAGCTCAAGAATCGTAACCCCGGAAAAAAGCGACGCTGCGATTCCCAGTCGACCTCAGCCTGTGCCACTGATCACCGATGCCAAAGTCTGGAGGCCTTGGTAGACCTACCGTACAATTGACTGCTGTTATGATCTTTTTAATGCAAGCCTTTTAGAATTGTATATATTTGCAAACTGCGTAGTCTCTTGCAGTTTTTTTTTTAATTTGATGAATAGGTGTCATCAAATCTCATGTGAGTATTGTATACTTGGTTTTCCAATCCAGTGTACTGTATAGTAATGACACAGACCCGTTCAAATCGTTTAGTTTTCATAAAGATCCTGCGCGTAACCTGTACATAACGTGGTTAGATTTATGCCCTTCTGCGGGTTAAATCGTCGGTGGCTCTTGAAAACGCCTAAGTAAAACCCCAAGGGTTGATAATTGTAAGATATTTGCACTTCATACTTTAGTATTCTGGGTTGGTGCAGATGATTTAAATGTAAGCACTCTGTGTTGTTGTTCACTGAAATCTCTATTTTAGGAGAGGTGCTATTTATTTCCCTGTTTATACATTTATGTGTTGTGCTACTACATTTATGTTGATACACTTATGTGTTATGCTACTTTTTATAATAAAAGTTGTAGGCTACCCAGCTGGTTTCCTTGCATTATTCTCTCTGAACAAATGAAAAGAACACAGCTAGCGCGCATATACACAATGGAGAAACGCGGGCTTACTATCAAAACATAACAATGACATGGATTTGGGCGCGCAAATGAATACAGATGTGTGGTAGCGTGCTGATGCTCTATAGGCCTATAATCACAGGGCATGCAAGTGAATATACCCTTACGAAAATCAACCATGTTTTTTTGGCGTATTGATTACTATTTGTATAACCACAATTTAACTACAAATACCATGGTTAAACTATGGTTAGTGTAGCAAAACCATGGTTCATTTGTGGTTGCAATGGTATAACTACAGTAACCATGTTTTTTAGTTGGCCTATACATTGAATGCAGCGTCAGGTAGGCTACGTTGGGGGAAAAGCGTATGCCAAATAAATAAATGCAAACATAATCACTGACAGCGTCCTCTTTATTCATGCTAAAGGTGAACGCTTGCAGGAAAACCTGGTCTCTGCTGCCACCTTTCGGTGGTTTAGTTACAGCGTGAATTGAACGAGTGAAGTGTGTAGATAATGTGTAACCAATTTCAGCGATTGATTAACATGTTGGTAAAACTAACGAATAAAGTCTACAAAGTAGAAACGGCGTTTGTTGTAGTTTTATTTATTTATTCGTTTTAAATAATCCAGTTCTTTGTTTTACAGAAAAGCAGTGAAGGGTCAGTTTGTGGCTATCGCCATGTGTGTAACCTACTTCTGTTAATAAACGGAAGTGAACTATCTACACAGCTTATATGAATCGATAACCGATTCACGGCCGTACTTTGTCTTCAATGCTCCACAGCAGAATCGGTGTATGATTTTCACCACGTCTTTTACCACAGTACTGGAAGTAGTCTAGCCAAACCCTGCGAACCTGCAGCTCCGCCTGACTCAGTCCATTTCATAACGACACGCGGATTTGGGTTAAAGACGAGCCTCGACGCAAGATCACGATGTCTATTTTTAATGCACAAGCGACAGCATCCATCCAGATATGCAGGTAAGACCCTCTTATGTAGCGCTGACCTTTTTAACGTCTCAATCAATGGATCTCAGTTTCCGCCCGATATGAAGCGGCCCTATAATCCGAAGACTGCTGCCTCCACAAATAGAATAAGATCCGGACATCACCACGTTTCACAAAGAACGAAATGCACGGAGACGTTACTTTTGGTCATTTCAAATGACTTAGAATGAGGTTGGGATGCTGGTGCATTTTTCTTCTTCGCACGCGGTCACATCGTATGTCGTATGTGATGACCTCAACAGTGATGCTGATGCAGAGCATTGACAGGAACGCAAGGTTATATACAGCAGGTCGTCAGGGCATAATTTACATAATTCAAGGCTTAAATAGCGTATATTAGATTCGGTTATGATAGTTTAGAGAAGAGGATCCTGTAATAACGGGGTGAATAAAAAGTAGAAAATGAAACCGAAATGGCTGTCTGTGTGATATTTTCTTAGCATGAATTTTTGCGCTCATTTGTTAATCGCTTTGTTTCAGGATTAAATGTTGGTTAAAACAGCATGGCTAGCGCAGAATGCTCTTGTTTTTCAATGCTCAAGCGACTGCCCTCTTGTGCTTGTAAGTGGCAAAGCCTGCGTACGCGAGTTAACCACGTGAACATTTCGTGAGACTTTTGTCTGTGTTTGTTCTTGTCGGTGTGTTTGCGTAAATCTGCAGGTCTGACTTACATGTTACTAGCTAATAATGGCGCTGAGACAGAAGCAGCTCCTCCAGCATATGTGGAAACAAAACTGGGTGGCCAGAGCGCGGAACACTACATCGAGGTCTGTTCTCCTGCTGGAAACATTCTGATGCTAAACAGTCGTTTAATTGAGTTTATTCCGGTGACTGGTACCTGATTTGCAAATGAAAATCCGCTATGGTAACCTCTACAACATAACTTGATCTGCTGCTAATACCGAGCGACTGTGATTGGTCCGTCCCGATCAGCGCTGAGAAAAGAAACAGCTTTCACGTGACAACACTAACTTTGTGCTTCAGCAAGCATAGGTATGGGCAATAACAACAAGAGACTTTAATAGTTATTTAATTAGTACGTTTTACAAAATACAGCTGTACAGAGATTTAGACAAGACGATTGTTTTTAACTTGTACCAACCAGTAGGCCTTTTTAACGTTTCAGGACACCACCACATCCAACTCTAATAGTTGTCTAGTTGCATTCTTGTAAACTGACAGACGTCGGCTCTGTTAAATCACTACCACAACTCTTTTTCCATATGCTTATGTGTTGAAAGAAAAAAAAAACTATATCTGATGTTATGATGTAGGATTTCAAATAAATACAATAAATATAAGCAAAAGATTTTGGCCTCAGCTGTTCATCACTTGATTGGAAGTGATATTTATTTAAATCAAAGTGGGTCTTTTGTGCTCCATGTCTGTTCCATTGTGGAGTGAATCAAGAATATATTGGGATAGCTTACATCTAACCCCAAAATCAAAACTTAATGTTATTATTTTACCTAAAGAAATTGAAGCCAGATTGTGTTTTTCCCCCTTTGAATTGTGACTTTATTTTCAAGAATTTTCTTAGAAAAGCTGAACTCATTTGAGTAACAGGTTTTAGACTATTAGTTCTGTTCATTTTAGTGAACATTCTGTGTGTTCTAGAGCCTTACATATTCAAGGCAAAACTGTGTGGACTGAAGGCCTGCAGAATTTGAATGAAAGTGGGTGGAGTCTGAGTCAGTGAAACACTCACACTAGTGGTGAAGAGGATGAGGTCATAAGTGATGCGTGTGCAGTGATGGAGGAAATGACTGAAACACTGTCACTGTGGCGGATGCACTCACTGTTGTGTTGGGAACTTCTCAAGTCTCTGTCGTCTAACTTTTAAGGAGTCATGGCGTCTCATGAGCTCAGCAGGTAGAGTTGTCTAACGAACACATGTTATCGTACTCTTTTAGACAGACTCTTAATTTCATACTTTTCATTCATAGACACATATTGTTCCAAACTTTTAGATTTGTGTGTTTGTAACATTGTGTTTGACATTGCTTTGTATGTTCAAGAAAATACTTCAGCGAATTAATAGTTTGTTGTTTCATGGTGGTTTTAGGAGAAGTTTGTTATGACTTGGCTGTTCAAAATTTCTCACCAAACTGGTTGTGTATGTAATCATGTCTGTTTTCATGTATGATACCATTAGACAAAAAAGCTGAGTGATACAAACAGCAAAAAATTCCAGTACTGCTAGAATACTCTGGAAACGCCGCTCTCAGCCAATCGAATTTAAGGACATGAACTAATATAAATATAATTACTGGCTATAGTCATTCTTATGGTCAAGTCAACTGACATTATATGGATCTTGTGTCAGTGTGACCTATGTATATGAAATTAACGCGATAGTATAGTTTGGTCCCACTTTATATTAGATGGCTTTAATCACTATATGTACTTACATACAGAAAAAAATAGATACAATGTAGGGCTGGACAACAATTCAATATCAATATGTATCGCGATATAATTTTTTTCAATAACGGTGATATGATTTTTAAACACATTTCCGATATTTTGATATACATTACCAGTGTTTCCCATACATTGATTTATTTGTGCCGTTTGACTTCGTTGAATAAATCGTGATATCAATTTTGGCCATATCGTCCAGCCCTAATACAGTGTATTTATTGTTTCCATATTGTATAGCAAAACATGGTAACACTTTATTTTACACTTATTATTATTATTTATATTATTTATTTTACACACCATTTCCCTGTTTAATACTGTAAAGCTGCTTTGACACAATCTGCATTGTAAAAAGCGCTATATAAATAATGGTGACTTTATTGACTAGGCCTATTTTAAGGTGTCTTTGTTACACATGACATGTACTTACTATTATAATAACAATAAATTAAGCATAATTACATGCACGTATATGTAACCCTAATCCTAACCTAACCAAGTAGTAAGTACATGTAGTTAATTAATATTACTCAGTAGTTAAACGTGTAATTACATTGTAACAAGGACACCTTTAACTAAAGTGTAACCCAAAACACATTTGCTGTTATTGAGGTGGGATACGGGTGGTTAAGGACAGGTTTGGTGGTATGGGTAGGTTTAAGGGTGGGTTAAGGTGTAAGGGATGGGTCAACAGTGCAATTATAAATGTAATTACAGAAATTAATTACAGATGTAAACATGCAAGTATTGTTTTAGTTTATTTAGGTTTTTAGTTTTTTTTTTCTTTTTAAAGAAGTACAATGTAAAAATATTTATGTACACAATAAGTGCATTGTATCAATTTAAATGTGAGAGGATTTTTTTTTGATGATTTGTGAGCACTTCTTAGTCTTTTAACATAGGTGAGAAAGATCAATTAAAAACATATACTTAGGGATTTAAAATATACAAAATGTCGGTCTATATGGCCAATACTGAATATGGTTATAAATACACTATATCATGCATCCCTATAAAACCTGGTGATTATATGCAAAGTTTTTTTTCTTTAATATTTCAGGATCATGCGTCCTGATGATGCCAATATTGTTGGCAATGTTCATGGCGGGACTATCCTGAAGATGATTGAGGAAGCGGGATGCATCATTGGCACACGCCACTGCAATACCCAAAACGGGGTGAGTTTTAGTCTTACGGTCCGGAAACCAAGGCGTTTAACACTGGAACCACCGTCGTTTTTTATATATAAAGTGTGTTGTGTTTTTCTAGAACAGATTAACATGATAAAGATGTAACTGAACATTCTGATAGATTTGATAAGTGATAGATGAAACTCACCTAACCTGTCAAAAACTGAACTGTTATATTTTACTGCTAAACATGAAGGGAAAAAAATAAACATGGGCATTTTAAGTCCATTTTCATTTGCTTTTTTTTTACCACAGATTCTCATTACATTTATTCAAAACAATATTTTGCTCATTACTGTATATATATATATATATATATATATATATATATATATATATTTTAAAT
>NW_015539980.1:783728-797560 GCF_001515605.1 Sinocyclocheilus anshuiensis
TTTAAATTGTACAGTATTTATGTCACAGTAGTATAAAAATACTTAAACCTTTAAAATATTGTGTATATATTTTTTTCTTTGACCCTGATTCATGCATGCCTTCTGCTTAAAAATGTCCATTGTCCTGTGTAGCCAGTAGAGGGCTCTGCAAAAGCATAAATGTAGCACAATGTACACACAGTTCAAATATATATGCAGCTACTGAGCTGTAGTATCCTGGTATACTAGTAATGCATAAAGTGCAATTAAATATCAATAACTTTTGGCAAATAGGACCGCTGTGTAGCTGCTCTGGCCCGGGTGGAGCGCACAGACTTCCTGCACCCAGTGTTCATCGGTGAAGTAGCCCACGTCAGTGCTGAGATTACCTACACCTCCAAACACTCGGTTGAGGTGCAAGTCAATGTTCTCTCAGAGAACATAGTCACAGGTTAGTGAGCGGTCATAAAGGATTGTCTAATGGAATAGTTTATCCAAAAATGCTGTGTTTTTCATGTTCATGCTGCAGTTTTCCATACAAGGAAAGCCTATAGTGAAGGAAGGAATAAAGAGCCTCAAACGATAAAAGTATCATTACGGTAGTCCATATGATAAATGCACTGTATTTCAAGTCTTTAGAAGTCATGTAGCGATTTAGTAACAACACAAAGTTGTTATTCATTAAAGGGGTCATATGATGCGATTTCAAGTTTTTCTTTCTCTTTGGAGCGTTACAAGCTGTTCGTGAATAGATAAGATCCCTAAAGTTGCAAAAACTAAAGTCTCAAACCCAAAGAGATATTCTTTATAAAAGTTAAGACTCGTCCACTCCCTCCTAAAATGCCTTGTTTAAACACGCCCCCACATGTCTACGTCACTGTGTGGGAAGATTTGCATAACGCCGCCCAAATGTTCACGCAAAGAAACAAACTTTTATTCTCGCTGTAGTATTGAACAAATGCCTCGTTTATAATGGGTTTTAATGTTTTTTACATTGGGTTTAATGTGCTCCGGCGGGGACACGGCATCCCAGTATGGTAAGGGGCGTAACATTTCCGTCACACGCTTGAGGTATTCAGCCAATCACAACGCACTGGATAGCTGGCCAATCACAGCACACCTCGCTTTTCAGACCGATGAGCTTTGTAAAAATCGACGCGTTTCAGAAAGGCGGGGCATAGAGGAGAAACAATAATGTACAGTATGTGGAAAATAATGTGTTTTTTGAACCTTAAACCACATAAACATTTCATTACACCAAATACACAAAATAATGTTCTTTTTAGCTACGTCATATGACCCCTTTAAAAATATTCACCTCAGCCACAGCTCTCATGCCTCATTCACAGTTTTTGCATAATCGAAATTGGCGAGCCATGAGACATGTGAGGACCAATGGAAGTCAATATGATTTAAATAAAACCTGACATGATGCATCTTCACCTCTACTCATTCAATCATTAAGAAAAGTGTAAACACTGTTGCCCTGAGGCCTTATGAAAATATTGTTCTTGTTTTTTTTTTACATAATAAATATGTAATCCACAATTACTGTGTAACATAAATCACAATAGATTCAACTAAACAAGAACATGATTCTCTAAATGTGAAACCTGTACTCACACATAATGTTTATAATGATAACTCTACGATAACGTCTTCATGAATTGTACATGAACTGAATTCATCAAAAGATTGCATCAGACATCAGCCTGCATGAATAATTGAGATTCCATTGAAGCTGATTAAAACAGGTGTGGATGGATGTCATTGTGTACATTCATTTTTCTGGGTTAAAAGTCGGCGTTTATTTTTCAGGAGTTCTGTGTCAAAGTTCATTGTGGTTTGGGATGCTGCCAAATGCGTGAATGGTAACATCTTGTGGCCTATCACATTATCAACGTAAAATGAGCTTCAATTACTGTTTCACGTTGACTTCAGAAGTAAGAATTTATCATTTAATTTCAAAACTGGCCAAACTCCCTGCTGCATAATTGTCCTGTTTAATACCGTAAAGCTGCTTTGAAGCAATCTACATCGTATAAAGTGCTATATAAATAAAAGTGACTACACTGAAAACATTGGGCGCTTTGCTATATTCATATGAGTTAGACAGTTTATCAGTACCTAGAATTATTTCAAAAGCTGATGCTGCATTATTCCTCTGTCTCTGATCTCATCTCAAGGTGGAGCTATAGCTCAATAAAACTAATCTGAATATAATGTGATTCTAACTATAGACTCATATGGTGTTTTATCATAAAAAACAGACATGATCTACTTAAGATTTGATTATTTGAGGGATTGTGTATCAAAGAGAAAAAAAGCAATATAAGAGAAGAAGAAACAGTGTGGCTAAAACAAAAGCACTATCCCCAAGGCACATGTTGTTACCACAGCAACAGGGTTGTCATGTGGCAAAAAGCAATCCAGCTCGGCGTGGGCGAGGTACCCAGTCAGTAGTCAGTAGTAGTGAAGGAAGTGACTGCGGAAGTCGTTACAAAGAAAGACACCTCTGGACTCGCTCCGCTTCGGAGTGGCCACATTTAAATGCTTGCAATGAATCAAATACCAGTAAAAGAACATTTGTGGGTCATACTTCACTCCAAAATCAAAAGAAAGAAATAATATGTGACCCTGGACCACAAAACCAGTCTTAAGTCGCTGGGGTATATTTGTAGCAATAGCCAAAAATACATTGTATGGTCTCCACCAAATATTGCCCTATTATCATAACAAACCATACATCAATGGAAAGCTAATTTATTCAGCTTTCAGATGATGTATAAATCTCAATTTTGAAAAATTGACCCTTATGACTGGTTTTGTGCTCCAGGGTCACATATTACATTAAAACATTTCAGTGAATCTTAATTATATGTAAAAGATTGGATATAATAGTAACACTTCACTGAATATGCAGAACATCTTAATTTATTATACCTTTACACAATGTAATACAGTATATCTTTTAATAAATTATTGTAACGACAGTTATAATACATTGTATTACTAACCTATTAAAGGTTACACCTTTCTAGTGTATTATAACATATTAGAATGTGTGTCTTACTGCATTACACTAGCAAAAAGTATAACTTTGGTATCTGTGGAAGAACTGATTATTAGGTGCATAATAAGCATTATGAATGCATTATATTGTATTAAGGCCTATACATAAGGCTTCAAGTGATACTGTTAGAGTCACTCTTAAACAACTGTTACTTTAAAGCTTTTTTTTTAATTATTCCTTGACAAGCAATACCTGTTTTCCATAATTAATTCTTTGTAAGCATCAGTCCACGCGATCAGGGTTTTATTCTCACACACTGCACATTAACCAGTCCTTGTGCTGTTTTAAGGCGGCTCTGTCGAGAGGTCTCAGGCTGTCTCAGCGCTGCCCCTTTAAAGGCTCGTGCTGAGCCGTGGGGAACCGCGCGGAATGGGGGCAGACTTTATGTGCTTCTGTCATGTTAACTGAACATCACGCGTCACCAACACAGGCAGCAGTTGCAGAGCGATACCTGCATAGAAAAGCAGTCTACTCTGCAAACGCAGTGTCTTCCTCCAGAGTTTAAACGGAACATGGAGCAAAACCTTTGCTGTGCCAAAAAGCGCCAAACCTCCATGTATATACAAACAAAAATTTGCATTGCTTGTCAAGAAATAAATGCAAGCATGCATCCAAGAATGCAAATGAACCATGGCCTGGAAATCACTGCATTAAGATGCCCTCATTCATACACACTTTGGGCTATTATTGGCTGGCTCCATTAAACTAGTTAATAATAAGTGCATAATAGCAACAGTAACTCTTCCCATAGCAGATGTGGACAGTATTAGTTAGCTGTCAGGGTAATATCCTGGTCTCTTTTTCCAAAATATACATATATGATATATAGTCTTCAGCTTTACGTAGCATCAACATACAGCAAAGAAGCAAGGTTCTGGGGGAAAAAAAAAAGCTTTAGATAAACCTTTGTTTCCTAGTCTGACACACATTTAAAGGATGCATTTGTGGTGGTTTATATACATGTGTGAACTCAGGCTAGGCGATCACATGACTCTTCTTTTGGGTTACACACACACACACACACACAGACAGTCAGGGCCAATCTTGTCAGCCTGGTCTCGGTCACACTCCTCAGGGGTCTCCTGCCTCTGAATGCAGGGGCCATGATGATTGCATCGGCAGGGCTGCCATCTACACACACACATTATACAGATGCAAAATCCCATTAGAATGAATGCATTTTCTGTCATTCCAGCACTCTTTCTATATTAAACACGCTTACCTAGCTGTCTAAATGAGGATGTACATTAGACTTGATATGTTTTCAGACACCTAATTACGTTATTTGCAACTGCAATTTAATACATTTTATTCATGCATAAATACAATATTGTATTTATATACAATTTAACGACAATCAAGGACTTTACATATGCTTTAGTACGTTAGTCGACACATGAAAATAAGTGAACTTCTTTAAAGCATGTCAAAAGATTATGAAAAATATAATTTAAAATGTACTTTAAAGTAAAACTTTCAATTGAAAGTGTGTCATTAAGGTGTTGTGTTGGAAATGCACAATGGCATTTTATCATCAGCACTTGTGGCAATACAGAAATTCACTTTCAAAAATATTATATCTGCACTGCCCTTCAAAGTTTGGGATCGGTAACATTGTTTATGTTTTTTAATGGAGTCTTTTATGCTCATCAAGGCTGTATTTATTTGATCAAAAATACAGAAAAAAACAGTAATATTGTGAAATATTATTGCAATTTTAAAAATTGGTTTCCTATTTTAATATACTTTATAATATAGTTTATTTCTGTGATGCAGTGCTGAAATTTCAGCATAATTCCTCCAGTCTTCAGTGTCACATTATCTTTCAGAAATCATTCTAATATGCTGATTTATTATCAGTGTTGAAACTGTTCATATTTTTTGTGGAACCGGTTTTCTTTGATTCTTTGATGAATGAAAGTTAAAAAGAACAGCATTTATTCAAAATAGAAATCTTTTCTAACAATATGTGACTTTTTACTATATTTATTTTATACATTTAACACATCCTTGCTGAATAAAAGTATAATTTCTTAAAGAAAAAAAGAAATTGAAAGAACAAATTTACTGACCTCAAACATTTGAATAGTAGTGTAGATTGTGACCCAACATTTCTATTTTGAATAAACACTGTTCTTTTTAACTTTTTTCAAAGAATTCAAAGAATTCTAAAAAAAGTATCACAGGTCCCAAAAATATGAAGCAGCACAACAGTTTCCAGCACTGATAATAAATCAGCATATTAGAATGATTTCTGAAGATCGTGTGACAGTGAAGACTGGAGTAATGATGCTGAAAATGCAGCTTTGATCACAGGAATAAATTATATTTGAAAGTATATTAAAACAGAAAGCTGTTATTTTAAATTGCAATAATATTTCACAAAATTACAGTTTTTTTCTATATTTTTGATCAAATAGATACAGCCTAGATGAGCATAAGAAACTTCTTTAAAAAACATTAAAAATCTTACTGATCCTAAACTGCCGTTCAAAAGTTTATACCTCATTTTATCAAATGTACAATTCACATAAACCACTGTCCTGTATACTTCACGTAGTTTAAAATCTATATTAAACATGAGACAAGTTCATAGGGTGAGTGAGGGTTGGCAGAGCCTTTAAAGGCAAGTCCATCTCTAAACAAAGTGTGCAGCACACCTGCACTCACTCATGTTTCTGTACACAGCTGTACTGCACAACATCGTTCCTCTTCGTATCTGACCAGTGGGTTCATATTGAAACCAGTAATTAAAGTGTTGGCTGGCAGTAATGGAAAATCTGAGATTGTAATCAAGAACAATCTACTCTGGTAGACGTAAGTCACTGAAAAAACATTTAGATTATTTGCCCCAGACTCTGATATAGTTAACATCGAAAGTTAGCACAGTATTAAAGTGTCTGTGTATTTACAATGAGATTACACATTTTAATCATTAGATGGAAAAGCCAGAGTTAACAGTGTACTAAATCAAAGCTACAGAGATGTTTGTTGCTAAGAGACAAATTTGTCATATATATATATATATAGGATCAGAGTGCGACTACTTCCGTCTACACTGCAAAAACTGAAAATGTGCAGTGGTTTCTTTAAAAAGCTAGTATTAGTATACTCTAGTATAAAAGCTTTCTATTTCAGATAAATGCTATTCTTTTGAACGTTCTATTCTTCAAAGAATCCTGAAAAAAATGTATACAACTTTTTTCAACATTGATAATAATCAGAAATGTTTCTTGAGCAGCAAATCAGCATATTAGAATGATTTCTGAAGGATCATATGACACTGAAGACTGGAGTAATGATGCTGAAAATGTAGCTTTGATCACAGAAATAAATTACATTTTAATATATATTCAAACAGAAAACAGTTATTTTAATAGTAAAAATATTGAACAATATTGCTGTTTTTGTTGTATTTTGTATAAAATAAATGCAGCCTTGGTGAGCAGAAGAGACTTCTTTTAAAAACATAAAAAAATGTTACTGTTCTATATTATATTATATTATATTATATTATATTATATTATTCTCTGCTCTGTCATACACTAGACCTAGATTTTACCCTCTACTAAGTAGTTGAAACTCATAAGGTGAAAAATGTAAAATCCTTTTACAATTAAAGTTTTGGATTCTATATTGTATATTAGATACATTTTCAGACTCTATCTACTTCAGAGCATTTCTGAGTATAAAGCTGTTGAATGGCTGATAGTAAGTCTACATTTTATGCATTTACTGTAAGACAATATTATTCAAAATTGAAAATGATATATATGATATCTTGTCCAGTGAGGAGCTATTTTTTTGCCCATGAGTCTTTGCTAGTGGAAAACATGTAAATATCCTGCTGTGTAGAACCATTAGACAAGCTGCTGTGGAAACCAATTAGAGAAGCCATTCTCTCGCCATGGTAGCGGCAGAATCCCTGCATGTTTGTCATAGCAACCGGCTTGTCTGGATGACTTCAACAGAGTGTAAAATGCAAATGCTTTTCCCAAACGGAGTCTGTCAGAATTAATCCTCCTCTTTCTGCTGAATTGGTACAATTCAGTCTTAAATAATTTGTTTTGTGTTCATAAAATGTAGGTGAAACAGCTCTCATTTATCGGGCGTATTATTCTCTGTATTGCAACCTTGTAACACCTGTCAAAATTGGGTATCAAAATAGGCAGTGTCTGCGGCACCATAACACTAACTGTCTAAGATTATACAGTGTTTTGTAGCGTAGGCATTACTGAGAATACAACACTATTACTATCATTTGGAAAATTTTAAGCTTGTTAAACATCAGGATTCCCTGAGTTTAAAGGAGACATATTTTGTCGTTTTTTACAGTATGTATGCAAAGTCTCATGTGTCCCCAGAATGTGTCTGTGAAGTTTCAGCTCAAAATACCCCACAGGTCATTTATTATATCATTTTGAAAATGCCTATTTTGAGTGGAAGTAGAAACACACTGTTTTCGTGCATGTCTCTTTAAATGCAAATGAGCTGCTGCTCCCCGCCCCCTTTTCCAGAATAGGGCGGTGCCTTTACAGCTCATACGTCAGATACTCTGCTAAAAAACATCTGTTTGGTTTTAATTACCATGTCTATCGCGCTGAAATTATGCGTTTTAAACCATATTAGTTTAAACTTCTGATAAAGGGTTTTCTGAGCGCACACATCCAAAGCACGCACACAGAAACGGCGGTCACATGGCATGTGAGTACTAAACTAAGCTCTCGTTTGTGTCTTATTGCGCTTAAACTGTCAGATACACATAAGTTTATGTTAAAACATGCATACAGGGCCGCGTTATCCTAGGGCAACATGGGCTGCAGCCCAGGGCACCGAACACTAGGGTTCCCCCGAGTCAATTCTCTTTTGCATTTTATATAGGGTTGCCAACCGTTCCGTATAATACGGAATCGTCCTGTATTTAAGGCATCAAAGAAGCGTTCCGTATGAAAGCTATACGGAACGCAGTTTGTCCCGTATTTAAGGCATATGCCGTAAACATGCATACAGGGCTGCGTTATCCTAGGGCAACATGGGCTGCAGCCCAGGGCACCGAACACTAGGGTTCCCCCGAGTCAATTCACTTTTGCATTTTATATAGGGTTGCCAACCGTTCCGTATAATACGGAATCGTCCTGTATTTAAGGCATCAGTTTGTCCCATATTTGCAGGCATACGCCGTATAACCACCTAGACCATACAAATAACAAATAAATTATTATTTTTCCAAAGCATTGTTTGAATTGCGAACGTAGCACTGCAAGTTTGCTTTGTTAGATCAGTTTGGTCGAATGCAAAGACGTGATTATTGATCGTAAGCACAGCATCCAGCTAGAAAACATACTATCTACCTTTTACTATTTGCAATAGTTGTACCGAGGCTATGGACTAGCCTTTCTTTATCTGTGAAAGCTTCAAATTCTGTCTCTGAGTTTAAAACTAAATTGAAATCTTATTTTCTTACCTTGGCTTTTTAAACTTTGTATGTTAAATTATCTTTTGAGTTTACTGATGTTATTCTTTTTACTGGTTTTTATTTTATTTGTACAGCACTATGGTCAACTGCTGTTGTGTTTATCGGTGCTTAATAAATACAAATACCTGAGGGAAGATGTCTTTCACTATTGTAAGTTAATGTTGTTAAATAGAGAAACAAATTTATACATTTTTAAAATGTCTATAACTTCTAGTGCATTATAAGAAGAGCAGGAAGAAGCCCTTTTAGTGGTGAGTGATATTTAATTTTATTTGCTGGGCTGTTGCTGATTTGTAAGATTATTATTCGATAATATTGTTTAATTTATGTACATAATTTTTTTGCCTCCTATGGGATTATGACGTGCACATTGAGTTTGATTTTATTTCACGAGTATATCGTGCGCGTCTTTATACAGTGTTTGATCGCATTTTTTATTTTGATTGGCATGTAATGGAAGGGGTGGGGGTAGCTGTGTTAGCCCAGGGCCCCGCAAAGGCTTAACGTGGCACTGCATGCATACGTTACAAAAACACAGTCGGTTATGTCTGTGAAGGTAAACAGCTGGGAAAGAAATTGCATGTTTATATTATATATCTGTGTGGCAGAAGCATAATATACAGTAAATAAATCAATAAATCCACTGCTCTCTTGTCTCTTCTGAGGCTGGGACTCTAATTAGTATTTTGTGCTCGTCAATGCAGCCAAAGACAGAACATTTAGCATGTTTTGCTCGAACTTTTGCCATGGCGTTAGAACTGGTACACCGTTGTCGTTGGAAAAACACAATGGCAGCAGCATGGGTGGAAACAAGAATACTTTTTGTGCGAAGAGAAAACAATAATGACTTTATTCAACAATTCTTCTCCTTCGCGTCACCCTAGGGCGCCAGTATGTTCTCGTAGCTTTGTAAAATTGCAGTTATACCACTGATGTCACATGGACTGTTTTACCAAAGTCCTTACTACTTTTCTGGGCCTGGCAACATTTCAGTTGTGTTGCTGTCTATGGAGGGTCAGAAAGCTCTAGGATTTCATCAAAAATATCTTAATTTGTGTTCTTAAGATGAACAAAGGTCTTACGGGTTTGGAACGACATGAGGGTGAGTAATTAATGACAGAATTTTCATTTTTGGGTGAAATATCCCTTTAAGGGGCAGTAATGTTATAATAAGATCCTCTTACCACATCACGGGGGGAGCGAAATCTGAGCGGCTCATTTTTTTTCACAAGCTTGCAGAGAAAGGCTTATAAAAAAATTACTGGGTTGTTCTTTTTCAAATTTTCTGGGTTGGTAGATGCACTGGGGTCCGATTATAGCACTTAAACATCACCTTTAAAATTAATGAATTAATTAATGAAAAATTAAATAAATAAATAAAACGAAATATATAATAAGATACAATGACCAATTCTCACTATTAACTATTAATTACAACTTTTGCCTCAATAAACTCCTAATTTGCTGCTTATTAATAGTTAGTAAGGTAATTGTTAAGTTTAGGTATTGGTAGCACTAAATGATCTAAAATGGTCATGCAGAATAAGACATTAATATGTGCTCTGTAAGAACTAGCCAATATGCTAGTGATATGCATGCTAATAGGCACCTAGTTCATAGTGAGAATTGGTCCTTAAAATAGAGTCTTACCAAATGTTTTAACACTCCATGTGTGTGCAATCTCTATGAAATAATTTAAAAATCCTCATCTAGTTTATGGTTGGAAAAGTCATTGAAATTCAGTTGTCAAGATGAGTAGGAGCCTCTTCTTCCAGCTCTTCTATCATAATACATAGAGAACATATTCTGTTCTCCTGTAATTGAAATTGTTATTATGTTTCATGTGTTTGAGGATTATGTGAGGGAAATTAAATCTTCACGTCTTGCAAGAAATGAGATTTTACAGTAGAACGCAGGATTTCCTTATTCGGTATGTCATTATCACACTCATTGATAGTTTAATTAATTCAAGCTTTGCCGTTCTCTGTGACGGCCTTAATTGTGTACTTATCCGCTCAAACGCACGGTTTTCCTCTCTGAAATTTCTCTTGTGTCTAATAAACACAGCCTACCCAAAATAGCCTCACTTGCTCTTCAGAGAGCAAACCAGCTTCACTATGAGATGCTGAAGTCTCCATGACAACATCACTTCCCTAAGAGTTCGTCAGAAGACATGGTCTTTTCCCATGATTGGAAATTTTTAACAAATTCATTAATTAATCAATACAGTTCATATGTAGTGGCACTTGCGATATGAAGATGGCTAAGATCTAGTGTTATTATCATTATAACCTGTTATAATTGAAGTCTTGTTCTAGTGGATGCGTGATAACACATAAATGTGGCCTTGAACTGGGTCTCAAAAATGTAAAGTGTTTGTCCAGGAATTAGCTTATACAAGCCTGGATTTTTTCAGTAAGTTTTTGTGGCTGTATATTTTTAATGACCCTTTTGAAAAATTCTCAGTTGCTCCTGTGCTTTTTGAGTACCTCGGATGTAACACACGTTACAATTACTCAGGCAGTTACTGTAGTTTTTTGTACTTTTTTAACCTTTCATTACTCTTTATGTATTAAATGCACTGCATTTGAAGAGATTCACATTCTTTCTGATTATGCTGATATTAGTTATGCATTTTTGTAGGTGCCAAAAAATTGACCAACAAGGCAACACTATGGTATGTCCCACTGTCCCTTCAAAACGTGGCCAAAATCATTGAAGTTCCTCTTATTGAGGTAAGAGTCTGTGCGTCAATGAACACATTGTCTTTCAATATCTATCTGTTTCTTATTACTGTCACTATATTTCAACTCCCCAATGATTTTTCAAGGTGCATAATGCACCTTAGCTTCGTTTTCATTACTTACATTTTACCAGAACCTCTTTATAGACAAGTACTCCGGTAGTTTACTTCAAAAAGTACAGTCAGACATTCATCTGTGGTCTTAACTTAAGTGACATGTATGTTATTTTTCAAATGTCAAGACGTGCATCCCAATTTGTCTATACTTATGCACTATTCTATGCTGTTTTGTAGTATAAATAGTATGATTAGTGTGTATTAGAAAATTCCAAAAAGAAAAAGTGCACTTTAAATACACAGATGATGCACTTAAATGTTGGAGACTTCATGCAGCGTTAATTACGACGTGGAGGGGGAGGGGCTATTAGACTTCGATGATGAATGACAAAATAACTCATTTATAATTCATACACTACACAATTGAGTACATTGTGCACGAGTACATAGTGTATAGTGCGTCATTTGGGACACAGCTTGTGCATTGTCAAATCATTTTACTAAGATTTTCCAACATTTCTCAATCTAGTTGACTTTTTACAAACAAGTTGCTTGTTGTTTACCAGAGTGTGTTTTTGTCCATTGCAGTATTCCAGCCCAGAACAAGAGGAAGCAGGTAAAAAGAGATATGAGGCTCAGAAATTAGAGCGAATAGAGACCAAAGTGAGGAATGGTGAGATCATCATGTCTGTCTCTCTTCCAGGTAACACTTCCTCCTTTATGTCCTTACACATGCTTATCAATATATAACAGATGTAAAACACCTTGCAATAAGTACATACATGGCAATACCATGGTGCAGTAATGGTATCAGATGGTAATACCGTGGTTCTTTGAAACCATAGTGCTGAATGATTAGCATACACATTTACCATCATCTTTAAATGATGGACTGAAAATGTACTGAGAAGTAAAATGTACTAAAAATGATGTACTGTAAAACAAAAACATAGTATTACCATAGTACATGTCCAACAAACATCATAGTTCCTTGGCCATTTGTAATATTTTTTGTTAGTGATTGCTCTGCTTGTTGGACATTTTATCTTTCATTAGTAAGAGTTTTATGAATGGAGTCTCACCTTGATTTCATTGTATGTTATTTTGCTCTGATGCTGCACAGATAGACAAACAAAGGGTATGTATATATTTTTTTTCTCTGAAGAACTATGAAGTTAATTGTCAAATAATGGAACATGAAGAATAAATTGTCTTTTGTGTGTAGCATCAGGAAAATATGTATGTATTTATTGCTCAGATAACAAGTTTTGATGTTTGGTTTTATTTGCAGATCTTAAGATTTAAGTATATGTATATGTGCGTTTATATTATGTTTTTCTCTCTTTTCTCTTTTCTTTCTTAGAGCCCTACACTGTTGCATTTAGTCAGTCGAGTCTGATCCACCTCATCGGCCCATCTGACTGCACTCTGCATGGCTTTGTACATGGAGGTAATAATTTTGACTTTTTTTATGATTATTACATTAAATTAATACTATTCAAAAGGCCTGATAGAATGTTTTAGAGTGAGGCTCTCACATCTGTGGATTTCCATCTTATTCTAAACACATTTAGCTCACTTTCATCGGAAATTAGCTGCTTTTTTCACACATTTGACAATATTATCATTGCCTGAAGCACACTAACGGTAAACGGTTAACGGTAAATTCCCCTACTATATACGGTGAAAAACTGTATTGGACATTACATGTAATTTTACGGTAGTATACCGTTTTTGGAAGTGAAAAAGAGACGTTGACGAGCTAAAACTAATATCTGATGACGAAATGTATGCCGTGTCTTCGCCGTGTCTTCGTTAACTAGACGAGACGGGACTATATGTCATTTGAGGACTACAGGACATTCAAAATACATCCTATAGAACAGAGGTGTAAAGTATTGGAGTAAATGTAATTAGTTACTGTACTTGAGTATCTTTTCGGGTACTTTGTAGTTGTACTGAGTATCAAAGATACTAGCAACTTTTACTCTTTACTTCACTACATTTTTGAATGAGGTTTTTTGTTTGTTTGTTTTGTTTTGTCATTTTGAGGTGCTCAGTTTTATGTTGGTTTTAGAAAATAAACTCTTTGTTTTTGTTTCATGCTCTCTGTGCCTTGCTAATGTGTCCACAGATCCCTCCTTATCAAACAGACAATGTCATAAGCCCTATTCAGACAGGACTAGTTTTCCAGGGGGTCGTTTATGTCACTTCCTGTCTCCCGTGGTGCTTGTAGTCAGTTTGTAGTCCATTTGTTCATTGGTTCCCCTTGATTAGTCTCCTCAGGTGTGTATTATCTTGTTAAGGCCTGATCACACCAAGCACGATAACTATAAAGATAACGATAAAGATATAGTTCTAAAAATTGTTCTCAATATTATAGAATAGAAGAGTCCACACCACAACTATAATGATAAAGGCACAGAGAAACGATATTGTTGGAATCATTTTCAGAACGATTTTTTCCAGCTGATGAACGATAAAAACATTGACAGCCAATCAGA
>NW_015539980.1:799536-803294 GCF_001515605.1 Sinocyclocheilus anshuiensis
TCTCATAAGCTTAATTGATTTGGTCTAAAGAGAGAAGAATTAATTACTATTTTTGTTTGAAGACTACATATAAAATAGCTACCAAAATAAATGTTGGTAACTGCAGTTTGACTAAAAGTAATGACTAAAAGTTGACAAAAATGCAATGACTTTTCGTTGACTAAAACTAGACTAAAACTATGAAAGACTCAAATGACTAAAATGTGACTAAGACTATTAAGCATTTTCGTCTCAAGATAAAGACTGACTAAATCAAAAATGCCTGTCAAAATTAACACTGTTACAAAGGTACAAAACCGATTTCAGTACTTCAGTAAGTTGGTATATTAACATTATATCAGTTAATGAAATTACGGTATTTAACTGTAAATTTAAGTTAAAACCGTAAAACCTAAAATGTTGCTACCGTAAATTTTACGGTAAAATTCCGGAAACCACAGCTTCCGGTATTTTTTTTTTTTACAGTGTATGGTTATACCCTGCTTTAACACTGAAAATATCAGTAGAAGTTTCAAGTTAAAGGTTATCTGCTTCACCCAAAATTATTGTGTTAAAAGACTCTTTTGGTATATCAGCTGTCTGTTTGATTGAAAGATTGAAATAGTATTTTCTTTTGAAACATATTTTAATAATCTCTGTTTTATTTACAACTTCATGAAATCCTTTTTTACAATGCAAATACGAAGTGTGAGAAATGATTAATGATTAATTCAATATTCAACTATCTACTTGTCCGAGTCAGGTAACACAGGATTAGTTCACCTCCTGAGTCATTTCACTCATGAACACAAGAAAATCACAAAACAGTGAATTCACTCTCTGAGAGAACTTCTGAGTCATATAAAAGAGTCGGTAAAAAAGCACAAAACGTTCATGAGCGACCCATCACTAACGCTCAGTCAGACTGTTCTCGGTCATACACAGTGAAATTAGATCTGCTCTAAAAGTATTCTTAGCCTCTAACTCAATCACTGGTGAGTGAAAGCAATTTATTAGCTAATGGCTTATGGACAGACATTATGTAGTTGCCTTGCGCAGAATTTAGTTGCATTAACTTGCAATGTAGAGGGTTGGCTGTAACTACCACAGCCCCATTTATACAAGCATGAGAAGTAGTCGACTCACTGACCTGAATGAGTTACATAAACACAAGAACATCAGCAGCACAGTCCGTGTGGAAACCGAAACAGGGAACGTTTGACACATACAGCTGAACCTAAACCTTAATTTTCGATCTGGAACATGTCTCCTACCAGGCATATGTATTTAAGTAAAAATCAATGTTTGGTTTTTATGCTAAGCTGCCTGACAATGGAGGTTCTAAAACTAGTATGCTGTCATTTACACACACACACAATCATTTGCAATCCATTTACCACATGGATTAATCACATGTATGTAAGAAGGAAGAGATGAGTAGTGGTGCATCAATAATTTGAGATAGGGGAATGAGAAATGGGAGGACCCTGACGTCAATAAAAGAGAGAACCATTTCATATCTTGTCAGTTATTCATATAATCACTTGCATGAATGTTGTTTTTTCGTAGAGCTGCATTCAAGCCAAAGCATGTCTGGTGATCACTCAAATTCATGTTACATTTCCATTTGACGTTTACACAGTAATGGAACACATTTACACTATTTACAAGCAACCGATACCATTGCATCTTTATAGTAACAGAATTTATTTGTACAAAGTCACATACAATCTCATTTTTATTTTGCAGCAAAATTCATATTGAGTGCTTTAACCAAACTGAGTGCTCACAAAAAAAAACTCACAGATCAGTAAATTCAAGTTTATTTGATTCAGATGTGATTGAAAGTAATTGGTTGAAGTGTTTACTTTGTAATTTTCTGTAATGTAAGTTTCTGGCAGTTTGACTCATTGAGGTTGATTTGTGGACTGACTGTGAGCAGAAAGGCATTATTGCATTGTCAGGATAATAAGCAGCCAGTTTTAGTGCTACAAAGACTATTGACTGTATCTAGCGGTCCCCCCTCAAATTCATGCTTGAAGAGTTTAATGAGAACACAGTGATCTCCAGGGAGGTAAAAGGGACACTTTCTTCCTCTGAAACATAATTCGCTGGTGTAGCTTGTTGGACAGTGTTATTTTAGATGTGCGTTACTATTTTTCCCATATTTCATAATACTTGTTTGATTTTCTCATCTAACTGACTCTCTTGCATCCTTGGAGTCAAAAACACCTTGGCTAGTGACATGAACATCATACATTCTTGGGGGTGGACCAGTATAAAACTACCCATCACACCCTAGCATCTGCACAACAATGCACCAGCAACCACTCGAGAACACGTTATAATAGCATCCTTTTTTTATTGAATTGAGGCCAAAAAACACAAAGGGCTGTATCCATCATATATGCCCTTTGATTGACTTCAAAGCGAAGTTTTTGTTTTAAGTTTCCATGCAAAAAGTCATGAAAAGACTTTCTTTAAAGAAACTTATGCACAGAATCATAACGAGAAATAATCAGCTGACTTAGAAATTCCAGTTCATTCAGTTCGTTCAAGTTCATGTATTGATCACCCATCACTGTGGCATTAATCCATCTTCTTTTCCATTGTAGTTTATGGGAGAACAATCCTATATCGCTCTATAGCACTTTATATAATTCACATTGTTTCAAAGCTGCTTCAATAACAAACTTCTTAAAATATGAGAAAGTAAAATTATGCTCAAAAAACAGACGGTGTCATTATTCAGCTCAAGTCAGTTCAGAGTTGATTTAGTTGAGTTCAGTATCTATTTAAAGTTCATCACTTATGAAACAAGCTCAATTCAGCTATAAGCAGATCTACAGAAGGCAATGTTGTATGTAATGTTGTGACTATATGCATGAGCACAATAAGTATATTGCATCATAATTTTAATGTAAGTTCATACTATAGTAGTTATAGACACCTAATATAAAGCAGGACCAACAGAGAGGACAAAAATGGTTTAAATACACTTAATTCTCAGCAATTATCGGCAAAAATATGAGCCCTAATGCTTTCTCCAGTGAAAAAAGTTGTTTCGTCTGAATCAGGAGAGTAATATGCACAGATCAAGTGAAAACAGTGCAAAACATTTCTAAACAATGAATGGCCTGAGGGTGAGTACATTTTCAGCAAATTATCATTTTTGGGTGAACTATTTCTTTTGGCCAGATTTTTAAAAAGTGCCATTGCCTACAACAGGAGCTTAAAACAATGAGAAGTAGCTATTTGGTCATTGTTATTTTCTTACAGCTAATAATATATGAACAAGACATAGATGAAACTGTAAAAATGGAAGTTGTTTCAGAAGTGAAGCAAGGAAGTTAAATTACATTACGTGTATTTTCTTCTTGATTCGCCAGTGCATTTTCTAAGTAATGTACACTGGTGAATCAGACATAATAGGGCTGTAAATGAAATAGAAAAAAGTAAATAAAAAAAGCATTCATTTGGCGAGAAGGACTAATTTGAAGGGTCCAGTTTTAATGGCATCTAAGGTCTGCTCATAATACAAAAGAAATAATCTTTATCTAACACTTTCAGAGGATTTCTTTGAACCTTTGGTATAGTGAGACGTAAAACTGTTTGCTAGATAAACATGCAAGGAGTTTTACTCTTAAAACACCAGTCTTCTTCCTCTTTTGAACTAGGCTTGTAGCATCTCAAACCTCGACACATCCTTAAAGTGGCTGTGTGTGTGTGTGTGTGTGTGTGTGTGTGTGTGTGTGTGTGTGTGTGTGTGTGTGTGTGTG
>NW_015539980.1:806390-811873 GCF_001515605.1 Sinocyclocheilus anshuiensis
GTGTGTGTGTGTGTGTGTGTGTGTGTGTGTGTGCAAGTTTGTGCACCAGTAAAAACATCAGGGATAATGAATGGCTCAATTACACTAACTTATTATTCTGCTAACAAGGAACGTTCAGGATAGAAAACAGTGAAAAGCCTCCTGGCTGAGCTGGATCCATCAACAGCACATGTTTATTCTTATCGTCCCCTGCACTCATCTTTCCCCCACTGTTTCTGGTTAATGATGTTCTTGAGGATGGAATGATGGCGGCTGAAATTGATCTAATTCATTTGCCCTGGCTGAATACAGAAGATTGGTTCAAAACAAATTGAGCCATACTGAGGTAATTCTGTTAATGGTTAGTTGAAAAGGACAGGAGAGGTGACTCCGGGGGCGGCAATGTAATTTTTATGTAAAATGATAAAGTGAGATAATAAAGTGATTTGAGTCATAAAGTGAGAGTTGAATGAAGGTCAGGGAATAAGCAAGTGAAACCTGTCTCAAGGTGTAAATGTGTTTAAATGTTCTTTGCATGTTAACAGTGCTGTTAAAATGATTTAGTGTTGGATGGGCTTTTGTGTCACTCAACACACTTAGCTAGTCTTCTTAAAGGAGATGCATGCAGTTTTTCAGTGTTAAGATACTTAAAGGAATAGTCCACCCCAAAATTAAAATTTTGTCCCTATTTACTCACCCTCATGCCAGTATATGACTTTCTTTCTTCAGATGAACATGGATTAAGATTTATAGAAAAATAATCCATTCATATAATGCAAATGTAAAGGAACTCCAAAGCTGATGTTTCAAAAAACAAACAAACAAACAAAGCAAACACACAACAGTAACCCATGTGACACCAACTGATAAATCAATGACATTGATTTGAGAAAAATGAAAATTTTTTAAGCTTTTTAAGCTTTAAACCATAATTTTCAAAGAATGTTTTTTATCTTCTAGTTTCACTTCAGGAGGTATGACTGATAAAATGTCTAGTACTTAAACTTGTACAATAATGAGAATAGAGTGCTGCAGTGATGACCTTTTTTTGTAGGTCAAAACCCGTAAATGAGGCAGCATTTTAGTACTTCCAGTTCATTTTTACAGTGTGAAGAGAAAATATGCTGAAGTGTCATTTTACAATGCGAAATAATGGTACAAAACAGGCTTAATTTTCTGGTTTTCTTTTCTTTTTTGTGCTTTTATGTAAAACTGCAGTAACGGAAATATAATAAAAGATACCAATGTTAAATAATAATAAAGGGTATAAAAATATTAGTGATGTCAATCGATTAAAAAATTAACTAATTAATCACATCACACATTTTTACATTGAATCGCCAAATTATGTAAAAACAGCATAAAGATGGTATATTTTAAATGTGTTTAATGTCAACGTTTTACTAAGTAGCTTATTATTAATGAAGACCAGTATCGTTGATACAAATACTGCTACTGATGTCTCTATTAAATGTATTTTCCCTCAATTTTTAGCCATTAATTATAGCAATTCATTGTTACAGTATAATTTAAAGCCATTATTTTTAAACGTTTAATAGGCTTTGAAAAATACAACAACTTTTAAGTGAACTTAAAGCAGTCTTCACATAAACTATAAATTAGTGTATGCATAAATTGAATATTGATGCATCTTTATTCAACAAAGTTTAACAAAAGTTAATCAGCGAGCAGAGCAGTGAGTGAATTTTGACATTTTTTTTTTATTTACATTAATGACAGACTGCAGCAGGTTTCACTTTAAAAGTAGCGCTGTCTCTTTAAAACTTGATGCTCATTACGCAGATCTGACACACATCCCGTTTTCTCCCAACTCTACTGTTATCTAGGTTTTTTTGTGTTTTTGTCTGTAAAAGAGAACTTTCTCTCTGACTTTGCTTTCTGTGCATGTGCATGTGTCGGATGCGAGTGTTCACAGACAGCGCCCCAGTAAGTTCTTGTTAAGTTTGCGTCTTATCGTGCTTCATAGTGTGTACATATAGTCTACTGTAACGTTATACAAAGGATGACAGGAAAAGGTGGATGCTGCGTTAATTGCGTTAAATATTTGGTCACACTTCATTTTATGGTTCAATTTTTGCTATTAACAGACCATTAACTACGACTTTTGCCTCAATAAACTCCTAATTTGCTGCTTATTAATAGTTATTAAGGTAGTTGTTAAGTTTAGGTATTGGGTAGGATTAGAAATGTAGAATATTGTCATGCAGAATATGTGCTTTATAAGTACAAATAAACAGCCAATATGTTAAAGGGGTCATATGATGCGATTTCAGTTTTTCCTTTCTCTTTGAAGTGTTACAAGCTCTTGGTGCATAAAGAAGATCTGTAAAGTTGCAAAGACTAAAGTCTCAAATCCAAAGAGATATTCTTTATAAAAGTTAAGAGTCAACCACGCCTACCTAAAACGGCTCGTTCTAACACGCCCCCACATGTCTACGTCACAATATGGGAAGATTTGCATAACGCCGCCCAAATGTTCACGCAAAGAAAGAAAGCGTAACTTTTATTCTCGCTGTAATATTGTTGCTGCCGCCATGTCGTGAAGACACTGTGTGTTTCGTTGTGAAAGCGAAACTACTTTGTTTGGGCTTCCAAAAGAGGACGATATCCGCTTCGTCATGCCTAGAGCTGATCCATGCTGGTCTATGAGGTGCCACAAGCCTGCCGGCTGCTCCTTCGTCGAATCCGCCGGCCGCGCCGTTCTCAAGCCCACCCGCCGCCACTCACTCTAACCTGCCGGCCGTTCCTCACTGAAGCCCGCCGTGACGCTGTGTGTTTTGTTGTGAAAGCGAAACTACTTTGTTTGGTAATAGTGAAAATTGGTCTAAAGTGTTACCAATACTAAATACTAAAGTGTTACCAAATATTTGTAATGTGTTAGACTGAAAAAAAAAAAGTCACAGTTAACACTTTAATTGTGGCAGCCCAAAAAAATATTACTCACATTAATCGATTTTAATATAGTTCATTAGCATATACTGTTGATACATATAGGTCAGAATTTTGTTGGTTTAGGTGTTTTTTTGTTTGTTTTTGTTTTGTTTTTTTAAGATTGAAATACAGTTCAATGAGTCCTATGAGCAGAGCAGTGCAAGAGAAAATAAAACAACACATTTCCGCCCAAGCTCTCTATCACAGCTGTGTCTGTATGCAAGGACGTCTGGCTTACACACATGCTCACACACTCGCTCTCTGCCTTCACCGTCTGTTTTTCCCCATTGCGCATGATGAAAGCAGACCAAAGCTACTGAATATCCTGAATGGATTTCTAAAGGATCAGAGACAGGCTGTTTATCAGAGGGAAGAGGGAGGTCCTTGGGTTTGCGCCTGACCCTTGGCAACCTCTGTTGCACGACACAAAGCAATATGACAGCTGTGATTTCCCTCTTTGATAGGGAACTGTCCTTTCCCCTCCATCTCATTTCCTTCTTAATCGTATTTATCTCATTCATAACTTGTCTGGCATTCAGATTAATCATTTTACTTTGGTTCAAGATGCAGTTTTCCCCTTTCCTGTGCTGTTAAAAGAACAGTTCATTTAGAAATGAAAAGTCAGTTATCTGATCTTTATGTTGCTCCAAACCTGTATGCTGTTATTTTTTTCCTAAGGAATATAATAGGGAAGATTTTTAAGAATATTCAGGCTGCTTTTTCCATGCAAAAACTGTTCCCTTTCAGTCGGTCACTCTGAGTCACATCGGTGACCGACGAATTGGGATCTCGCTTAGAGAGACCAATCCACTTCGAGTGTAAACTAAACGAGCCAAGGCACATTGGCATGCGATGATTGCATCCAGCTGCCGCTGATCACAGCGTGAACATAAAAAGGCAGCCGGTGCAACGCATACCAGCTTTTCACTTCGGAGCCGAGCGACAACATCGTTCTGCTCCTACCAAACTGCTTCGTGTGTGACGAGTCTAGTGCGCTCTCGGGAACTTTTTGTGTTGGCGGACGGCGCTTCAGCGGTGGTCGTTCCTGTGTCGAGTGAGTTGCGCACTTCAGGCTGCACTACCCCCTGTCGTGCTGCAAACGGCCGTTTCCTCAGCACGTAAAAGAGCATTTCCCTAAAAGAGCCAATTTATCTAAAAGAGTACAATAAGCGGGTGCGTTTTTGTAAAGATGCCGTTTTACCCGTGTGTTTCTGGATGCGGTCGTTACCTGGCACCGGGTGATGGTCACGATCGCTGCCTCACGTGTCTGGGCATTAAACACGCTCAGGTGGCATTCGCGGATGGGTCATGTTCCCATTGCGGGAAGATGACCATCTCGGAGCTGCGGGCCAGACTCCGTTGCCTCTCCCGCGATCTAGTGTTCGTCCTGGAGGCAGCCAGGCGTGGACTACTTTGGGCAGTAGCACAAGCGGTCTGAGGGTTACAGTGGTGGCAAACCCCTCAGGGAACCAACCCTCAGGGGACCATCGCTCCTCTAGCGCTTCGCAACCAGTTGAGCCGCCAAAGGAACGCGCTGGGCCCTCTTCAAAGAGCGTACCAGCGGTATCCTTCGGTGCTCCTCCCGATGACCGGATGTCGATCACTGCATCGGAGGGAGAGCTCTCTGGAGATGAAGATTCAACTGCGCTACCGCCCTCCGGGATCGTGGCAAGGCCCGAATCGGATCCAGCGATGTCGGCTATGCTTTCCCGGGCCGCCGAGAGGATAGGGCTCGAGTGGAAACCTCCACCGCGTCCCGGGCCCTCGAGGTTGGACGATTGGTTCTCAGCGCCCCGCCTCAGTGCCTTTCTTCCTGGTGGTGCATGAGGAGCTCACCAGGTCATGGACGGCACCTTTTACTGCCGGAAACCGACCTGCTGGTTCCTCCTCCCTCACCACCCTTGACGGTGGTGCAGCTAGGGAGTATACAAGGGTCCCCCCGGTGGAGCGGTTGGTTGCGATGCAATTGTGTCCTAATACCGCCTCTACCCAGCAGGGCGAACCGTGCCTCCCCTCCTGGGTCTGAAGGTACTCTTCTGGCCTGTCCGGCGATGCTTATACGGCCTGTGGAGAAGCTGCTTCCGCCTTACACGCTACGCCGTTACTGCAGGTTCATCAGGCCAAGGCACTGGGGGACCTGCACAAAGGTGGTCATGATCCGGAAGTTCTGAAAGAGCTCCGAACCACTACTGACCTCGCGCTCCGAGCGACGAAGGTCACTGCGAGTTCTCTAGGTCGTGCGATGTCCACACTTGTGGTCCAGGAGCGCCATCTCTGGCTGTGTCTGGTTGATATGAGGGACGCCGACGAAGTTCGGTTCCTTAATGCCTGTGTCCCAGACCGGCCTCTTCGGTGACACGGTCGAGAGCTTGGCCCAGCAGCTCTCGGCTGCACAGAAGCAGACTGAGGCGGGTCGTCACACCCTGCCCCGGCGGGCAGCTGCTGCCTCCACCCGTCCGCCGGCCACAGCGCTCCAGCCTGCTCGTCGCCGAGGGAGGCCCCCTGCATCCGCCACTGCTCCCGCGCCGCATCCGCAGCAGCCTCCAGCAAGC
>NW_015539980.1:813356-813562 GCF_001515605.1 Sinocyclocheilus anshuiensis
ATGCACTTGCACGAGGGTGGTCATGATCCGGAAGTTCTGAAAGAGCTCCGAACCGATACTGACCTTGCGCTCCGAGCGACAAAGGTCACCGCAAGTTCTCTGGGTTGTGCGATGTCCACACTTGTGGTCCAGGAGCGCCATATCTGGCTGTGTCTGGTTGATATGAGGGACGCCGACAAAGTTCGGTTCCTTAATGCCCCTGTGTC
>NW_015539980.1:813857-815067 GCF_001515605.1 Sinocyclocheilus anshuiensis
ACTGAGGCGGGTCGTCACACCCTGCCCCGGCGGGCAGCTGCTGCCTCCACCCGTCCGCCGGCCACAGCGCTCCAGCCTGCTCGTCGCCGAGGGAGGCCCCCTGCATCCGCCACTGCTCCCGCGCCGCATCCGCAGCAGCCTCCAGCAAGCGGCGCTGTGGAGCTGGGCGTAGGCAGGCCGCCCCACCCATCCAGGCCCCCGTAAAACCTGGCGGTGAGCGAAAGAGCAAGAGGCCCCGGGACGGTGACCCAGAGAGGGAGGAAGCTGCTCTTTGGGGGATGGTGAAGGCACCTCTCCCTCTCCCGGAGGAGGGCCGCAGTGTCGGGGGTATGGACAGGCCCCCAAATGCGCACTGGCATATCAATTGCCTAGAGTTGTTAGCAGTGCGCCTTGCCTTGAACCGTCTCAAAGGGTGCTTACGAGGCAAGCACGTGCTGGTCCGAACGGACAACATGGCGACCGTTGCGTACATCAACCGACAAGGTGGTCTGCGCTCTCGTCGCATGTCGCCCGCCCCCTCCTCCTTTGGCGTCAGAAGGTTTTGAGGTCACTTCGTGCCATTCACTTTCCGGGTCTACTCAACCGTACAGCCGACGAGCTGTCACGAGCTACGCTCCCGGGAGAATGGAGATTCCATCCCCAGACGGTCCAGCTGATTTGGAGTCATTTCGGAGTCGCTCAGGTAGACCTGTTTGCCTCTCCAGAAACCTACAGTTGCTGTGCAAGGTCAGGGAGGACGAGGAGCAGGTCCTGTTGGTGGCACCCTATTGGCCTACCTGGACCTGGTTCCCGGAACTAATGCTCCTCGCGACAGCCGCTACTTGGCCGATTCCTCTGAGGAAGGATTTACTGACTCAGAGACGGGGCACCCTTTGGCACCCGCATCCAGACCTCTGGAAACTTCATGTCTGGTCCCTGGACGGGACGCGGAGGTTCTTGGTGACCTACCCCAAGATGTAGTTGACACCATCACTTCGGAGAGAGCACCGTCTACTAGACACGCTTACGCCTTGAAGTGGAACCTGTTCGTCTGGTCATCAGGTTCCTTAGGGGGGCGAGAAGGTTAAATCCTCCCCGGCCCTCCTTTGTACCCTCTTGGCGCGCTGAGAGGCCCCGGTTTAGTGTCGGCTTGCTAAAACTGATCCAGAGTGTCCGTACTGTAGGCCCTGTCGAGCTCCTCCGTCCCCTCGGCAGCCAGACGTGGCGGAAC
>NW_015539980.1:816203-817025 GCF_001515605.1 Sinocyclocheilus anshuiensis
GAGGGGGGGGGGGTCGATAACACTTTGTATAGAGACCAATTCTCGCTTAGCCCCACCTATGACATTCTGAAGCCCCCCTGGAATGATCTGAAGGACTCACCCCTCCACACCCAGAATATGATTTAAAATGCGGCAATCTAAACGAATGCGATTTAAACGATTCGCTACAGGAGGCCTTTATTCACCCCCCGGAGCCGTGTGCGGCACGTTTTAAAGGGTTAGTTCACCCAAAATCACATCCGAAGATTTCACATCCGTTCATCTTCGAAACACAAATTAAGATATTTTTGATGGAATCTGAGAGCTGTCTGACCCTGCATAGACAGCAACGCAACTGAAATGTTCCCAAGTCCAGAAACGTAGCAAGGAGATCGTTAAAATAGTCCATGTGACATCAGTGCATACTTTTTGTGCACAAAATAAAAAAAAATGACTTTATTCAACAATTCGTCTCCTTCGCATCACCCTGGTGCCATTTTTGAGAGTATCAGCTGGACGTAAACAACGTATGCTGTTCTGTGTCAGCTGCGTCACGCCAGATCTGTTTCTTACGTTGTTGTGATTTGATCTGAACGGAAACAGCGTATCCGTGTGACGCAGCTGACACAGAACAACATACGCTGATTACGTCCAGCGGATATTCTCCAAAATGGCACCAGGGTGAGGAGACGAATTGTTGAATGAAGTTGTCAAATTGTTGTCATTTTTTTTTTTTTTTTTTTTTTGCCACCAATCTTTAGATTTTTTTTTTCTTTGTTTTTTTTTTTTTTTTTTTTTTAAGCAAAAACTTCAATAAATTCCTTTAGATTTATGATTGAAATT